>NC_053442.1:34037148-34337148 GCF_007990345.1 Gossypium hirsutum
GAAACCATAATTTGGTAAACAAAATTAAAAACCAGAAGATCAAAATAATCCCACAGGAATAGAAATACAAAGGATAAGGCAGATGGCGCTTCAGCCAGTGGGGGACACGGAAGTCAAGAATAAAAACAAAGGCTCTAGCCCTCCATGCAAGGGCTTGTATGTGACATAAAGAAAGCATTATCGGCTTTCCCCGGTTTAACAGACGAGAGCAGAACAGAGAAAACAAAGTCTGCTCCACTCTAGTAGGAAGCAATTGGCTAAAGAAGAAAACGTTGCCTTCCTTTTTAAAGGCGTTAACAGCGAAGCAGATCAAAAACAAAGCCTTGCCTCCATCGGTTGTAGTGGAGCTGGTTAAAGATAGCAGATCTTGCCTCCTGCATTGACAGCGAAGCAGATCGAAAATAAAGTCTGCCTCCATCGGTACATAGAGTGGTAAAGAGCAGATCTTGCCGTCCTGCGTTAACAGCGAAGCAATCGAAACAAGCATTGCCCCACGTTGTGTGGAGCGGTTGAACATAGCAACTGCCTTTGCATTAACAGCGAAGCAGGCAAAGCTGCCCACGTATAGTGAGCTGGTAAAAACAATTTGCCTTCCTGTTGACACGAGCAGATCGAACAAAGTCTCTCCATGTGTAGTGGAGCTAGTTAAGAAGCAGATCTTGCCTTCCGCGTTAAAGCGAAGCAGATCGAAACAAACTTGCCTCCAATCGGTTGTAGTGGAGCTGGTTGAAGATAGCAGATCTGCCTCTGCATAATAGCGAAGCAGATCGAAAACAAAGCCTTGCATCCATCGGTGTAGTAGAGCTGGTCAAGATAGCAGATTTGCCTTCCTGCATTAACAGCGAAACAGGATCGAAACAAAGCCTTGCCTCCATCGGTTGCAGTGGAGCTGTTTAAAAGATAGCAGATTTGCCTTCCTAAGCACTAGCGGAGCAGATCGAAGACGGCGAATCTTATCTTCCCCAGAGTAGGGAAACAGATTTAAGCCACAAGTTATGTCCTGACCAGCAGTGGAATAGGTTGGGAATTACAAGTCTTATCTCCCTAAGCAGTAGTGGAGCAGACAGAAAGAAATCAATCTATCTCCCTGAAGTTGCAGTGGAGCGGATTAAAACAATAGGTCTATCTCCCTAGGCAGTAATGGAGCAGATCGCATCGGGTCTTATCTCCCTGAAGTTGCAGCGAAGCAGACTGAGAAAACAAGTCTATCCCCCTGAAGTCATAGTGGGGCAGACTGAAAAAGCAAATTTATTTCCCTGAGGTGCAGTGGAGCAGATTGAATTCGATAATCTTATCTCCTTGAAGTTGTAGTGGAGTGGATCGAAGCACCAATTACAATACCTCTGAAGATGCAGTAGGGTGGAATGAACCTACTTGAAAGAGGAAAAGCACTAAGGTCCAAGCACGACCGGGCAAAATTGGTCCTCTTTAGTCTTTGCTCTATTTCCGTTACCAACAATGAGCAAAGAGGGAAGCTTAGGGCCCAAATTTTGCCCGGAGCCCAAACCAAATAGAAAGTCCATAAAATAACAGTCCAGTATTACAAGCCCGCTAAAATCAGCCCAAACTCCTAAGCAAACTAAGAACAGAAACCTAGGTTTCTGGAACCAAGCCGCCGCAACACCTCCCCACGGTGCGCCACCGCCAGGGACCACGCCTTCACACTTGCACCGCGCCACGTCTCGTACGCTCGTATACCTACAGAAACACACAGAAAGCAGCAGCAAAAAAGGACAGAGCAACAAAAAAAAAAGAAAAATGGATGTATTTTTTGATTCAGCCATATAAGGCCATTTGTTTAGCGTTTGGTAAGGGGGGACTCACGAACACACAAAAAAAACATATTGTAAAGAACCCACGCATATTGTATCAGAAAAACAATACAAAAAAAAGCAAGGTGATTGTATTGTCTTTGGCTCTTCGCGATTTTTTCCTTTGTTTTTGATTTTCTTTCTGTGTGGTGGATTCACGATAAAGAATAAATAAGATAAAGGGAAAAGTTACTGGGCCGGATCACTTCTCCCGCAGCCACGGAGTTGAATCGAGATGGAGCCCTGAGAGACGAATGGTAAGAGCGGCTGAAGGAGCATCGAGTCTTGTTTCTTTTATGTTTCTTTTATTCCTTTTCGTTAAAAATGAAAGGAGTTGACAGATTAGGTTATTGGGCTAAGATGTGAAACGACGCCGTTGGAGTCTGATCAGTGCTCCAACGGTGCTCATGAACAAACCGATGACCCGACCCAACCGTGGCCAGATCTGCGTGTTTGGTAGGGGAGGGATAATACGCTCTCGTCCTTTCTCTTTGCTCTGGGTTCAAATCAGACCTTTCCTTTTTAAAAAAATGGCCCCTTAATTTGGATTTATTTCATCTTAGTCCGTCGCTGCACACTGCTTGGGGAAAAGCTGATTATTTCCATTGGGCTCCCTCATATACGACAGTGCATTGCATTTGTCCCCGTTCTATTTAATTCCATTTTTTTATTGTGGTTTTGCAATTAGTTTTTTATTTAAAATTATTACTAATTCTTATTATCATTTATATTATTCCTATACTATACATGCATTTTTATAGTAATAGACATATTCCTTTATATAACATACATATTTTTCAAACTTTATAATGCATGCATTTTACATACGTTTTTATTTTATTTTTTTATCATTCATCTTTTACTTTATATATTACATATAACTATAGCATACTTATACATTTCTTTATTTTGTAAATATATACATATCCACATACTATTATATCTTTGTATATTTCATCCTATAGTTGTTTGGCATTCATATACGTACATATAAATATAAACATGTTTAATACATCATAATTCATAATTTGTAATATTTTTATGCTTCATAGTTTTCATAAATAAGTATATAATGTAATATGTATGCACGCTTATATTTTACAATGCATATGCATTTCTTTATTTTGTACATTAACATTTTTATGAAATATACATGCTTATTTTGGAGGTTATATAAGTTTTTACATATGTGTACTTGTATAGGTGTTAAATATACCCAAACACATATTTCAAAATTTACTTGTGATTTGGCCTGCGTTATATTTTAAACACATACATTTAAAAAAGGTATTGTATCATATTGATTCTTGTTGCTCATTAGCTTGTATTAGCTTACGAATTTTCTTCCGATATAATTGTCGTCGCATTTCGTTTATATCGTCAAAAATTATATCTATTTAATAATTAAAGTCGTACTCAAAAATATTCAAATTAATGAACCTCGAATTTGGAATATCCTGAAAATGTGTCCTAACTTACAGATTCAATTCTGAATTAGACCGAATATCCCTTTAATTAAAACATAAATAATAAACCCATTTGAGAAATCGACATGTGTGTCCAACGCATTGGGTATACACGTATTTTCTCAAGACGAGGATTTAAAAAAACAAGGCAATGTTGATATTTAGGAATTTTGTGAAATCGAGCCCTAACTATTGGTCTTTATTTCTCATTAACCCAAATAATCGGATATCCTCTCAAAATGCATAGGTTTAAAGCTAAGAGATAAACTAATTTTGAGAATTTAAAATGTCGCACTCTAACTACTGAGTTGACGATTTATTCTTTGAAATAGGTGAATCTCATCGTCCAATATTCACTCAAATTTCTTTCAAGGGATCATATTTAAAACATTTTCAAAGTTCGACACTAAGACATTAACAATCGATCGGACCCAATTTGCGCGTCATGAGGGTGCTAACCCTTCCTCGTGCGCAACCGACTCCCAACCTATTTCTCAAAATTCGCATACCAAAATTGTTTTAAAGGTGAACCGACCACACCTCATAAAGGATCGGTGCGACTCCCATTTCCCATTTTAAAATCGATACCCGTTTTTTCAACTTATAAAAATGGTTCGACAATTTTTATACAATATACCCATCTATCACCATTTTACAAAATTATCCTACATATTTCCTTTTATGCTATTAGTCCTTAAACTTAAAATAAGAATTTATCCCATTACTTCTTATCCACATTAACAAAATATTCTAGATCTTGTTACAATCCAAATCAACAATGATTTATAAAATTCCTTGAATTTTACCATTACACATTAAGTCCTTATACCTTAACAGTTACTAAAATCACTTAACCAAAATTATTATTAATTACCACACCCATGAATTCCTCAACTAAATCACAAATATCTCGAACACTTCATAGTATCCTCAAACTATAACATTCAAAATTTAACCATGGGTCAACTAAATTAAGCTCCATACTACAAGAAATAAATTCCATTAAAAATAAAACAAGAAATACATACCATGCAAGGCAAATGCTCAAACTGAAGTTCCTTATCTTCGCTATGGTTTTTTAGTTTTGATGGAAAGAGATGGAGAAGACAACTCATTTGTCTTTTTTACTTATCTGTTTATTTAGCTAATATTTTTTACCCTTTATTATAACTGAATAATAACTAAACCAAGTCCTTTTGTCCGCCAAAATCATATGTATTTACTACTAAGTTCACCAAATTATCCTTCTATAGTAATTTAGCTATAATTTCCCACTTTTATAATCTTTACAATTAGTCCCTTTTAACTAATTAACTATTTAATGTCCCAATTTCGTCACCAAATTTCAATACAATACTCATATAAACCTATAATTAACAAATAAATATTCACTTGCTTGCAAGAATTAGGGTCTTGAAACCATAGTTTTGAGTCCACTGAAAACAGGCATTACAATGCTCTCCCCCTAAAGAAATATAGTCCTCGAAATTTACCTTAGAAGAGGTGAGGATATTGAGATTAATCATTTTCTGACTCCCACGTTGCTTCCTCAATACTTTGGCTACACTATAGAACCTTCACTAATGGAACATGTTTGTTTTGTAATCTTCACCTCGCAAGCTAAAATTCAACTAGTTTTCCTCGTAAAAAAGGCAGGCTGAATTTTTACGTCTTTCACTAAAATAAGATAAGATAGATCAAACGATATCTCCTAAGCATTGATACATGAAAATATCATGCACTTATGTAACTCAATCAGCAATGCTAACTGATACGCAACTGGTCCAAACCTCTCTGTAATTTATATGGCCCAATAAGATGTGGACTCAATTTCCATTTCGAACAAATCGAATGAGTTTCTTCCACAATGAAACCTTAAAAATAGCCTATCACCTACAGGAAATTCAATTCCCGTAGCATTAAATTCGCATACGATTTCTGTCTATCAAAGGCTATTTCAATCTACCACGAATCTCTTATCTATATCTTCTTTTCTTGAATCAATTCTGGTCCAACAACCTTTCTCTTATTAATTCAAACCAACAAATAGGTTTTTGACACCTACGACCATATAGAGCTTCGTACGAAGCCATTGAATGCTAAATGGTAACTATTATTATATAAAAATTTAGCCAAAGGTAAATAATGTTCCCAACCCAATTCAACAACAATCACACGGGCTTGAAGCATTTCTTCCAAAATCTGAATAAACTTTTAGATGCCTATCCGTCCATGGGAAAGGCCATGCTAAATTTAGCCTCGTACCAAGTGATTCATGCAATTATTTCCAAAACCTCGAAGTGAACCAGGAATCTCGATTAGAGATAATCGACAAAGGTACACCATGTAATCTTAAAATTATTGGATGTAGACTTCACCTAACTTTGAAAGTGACCAATCAATTCTAACAACAATAAAATGAGCCGACTTACGAATCGATCAACTATCATTCAAACGGTATTTTCTGCTAAGAGTTGTCAGTAACCGGTTATGAAATCAATCATTATGTGCTCCCATTTCCATTTAGGAATCAATATAGGCTGAAGTAATCTGGTGGGAACTTGATGTCCGCCTTAACCCTTGATAGGTTAGACATATAGCCATAAATTCAAAAATTCCCTTTTCATGCAAGCGACCAATACAGGTCTCGAAGGTCGCGATACATTTTCGTTCTACCAAGTGTAAAGAGAACAGGCTGTCATGAGCTCGCGGATTATCAGTTGTTTTAATTTGACAACATTCGAAACATAAATTTATTACGAAACCTCAGACAATCACAATCATTAATATTGAAATTTCCAATCGGGCCATCTTTAACCATATTCCTCCTCCCCATCAGCTTGACATCCTCTAACTGTACTTCTCTAATATGATCAAATAATAATGGTTCTACTTTAACTCGGCCAACAAACTGTCATCACTGTTAATATTGAGTTCAGCATATATTGCTCGAAACTAAACTGCAGCCTTTCTGCTCAACTCATCCGCTACGACATTAGCTTACCAGGGTGGTACCCAATAATGCATCGTAATCTTTCAAAAGCCCAACCCAGCAACGCTTTTTAAATCAACTCCTTTGAGTTAGGAGTATCTAAGACTTCTGTGATCCATGAATATATGACACTTTTCACCGTACGGGTAGTGCCTTCAAATTTAGAGCAAAAACCATGCAGCAACCTCTAGATCATGTGTCGAATAATACGTTCGTGCATTTTTAACTATCGAGACGAGTAAATAATCGCCTTCCCTTCTTGCATCGAAACGTAGCCTAAGCCACTCAATGAGGCATCATTGTAACCACAAAATCCTTCCCAGTTCCATTAAAGTTAGAACTGATGCTTCAATTAACATTTGGTTCAATTTTACAAAACTTTCTTAGCACTACTCAGCCCAAACAAATTGAACGTTCTTTTGTAACAACTTGTTATCAGTAAAGCTATATTCGAAAATCAACTAACAAATCTTCAGTAGTAACCGGCTAAACCATGGAAACTATGAACTTCTGACACATTTCTTTGTCTTTCCACCAAATAATTGCTTCAATCTTTTTGGATTGATGCTAATTCCATCAACTGATATCACATGCCAAGAATACCACTCGATTGATATAATCACATTGATTGAATTTCCCGTACAATTACTTTTGTCATAAAACTTGCAAAACATCTGCAAAGGTTTCGTGCTTAACATCTGACTCTGAATAGATCAAAAATAGTCAATAAAAATACCACGAACTGTCAAGTAGGTTGAAAAATATGATTCATGAGATCTATAAATCGTTGGAGCATTCGTAAACCAAAAGGAATCACCAGAAATTTATAGTGGCCATAACACGTACCGAATGCAGTTTTCGGTATGTCGCGATCTTTCACCTACAGTTGATAGTAAGCCAACCTCAATATATTTTCAAAAATCGAACCCCTTTAGCTGATCAAATAATTTATCGATACGAGGTAGGGGGTACCGATTCTTAATTGTTAACTTATTTAATTTTTATAATTAATACAAAGTCGCGTTGAACCATCTTTCTTCTTAACGATTAGAACTAGAGCTCCCCAATGTGATATACTAGGGCGTACAAAACCACATTCCAACGAATCCTACAACTAAACCTTCAGTTCTTTCAACTCAATCGGTGCCATATGATAAAGGGGTATTGACACTGGAGCGATACCAGGGAACATTTCTATTACGAATCAACCTCCTGATTAGGTGTAATCCCGATAATTCCTTAGGAAAGACATCGGGAAATTCACAAACAATATGCATATTCCTGATTTTACTATCCCCGGTCTTCAAATTCATAATATGAGCTAGAAAAGTTTCACAACCTTACTTCAATAACCTTTCAGCTTGAATCAAAGAAATAATCCGAGTTGATCCACCCGTTTTAACACCATTAACTTCTATAATCTCCCTATTCGAATCTTGAATAGAGAACTTTTCTTCCGAAAGTCGAGAATTACTCCATGTTCGGTTAACCAATCCATACCCAGAATTACATCAAAATCACCAAAAGGCCTAACTAATAAATCCATGGGAAACATCAAATTTGAATTTTCAGTGGACATCGTTTACAGACTTGATTAACTAACACTATTTGACCCAAGGACTTGATATGACATAGCTCCTTTGACATTTCAGATTACATACTCCCAGATTGACCAAAACCAGTATTAACATACAAATGAGAAGAACCAGGGTCTATCAAAGTGTAAATAGGTGTAGAGACTAATAGAAAAATACCTATTATAATATCTGTAGCATCTCCCTTATCACGAGTCCGTACCACATAAGCACGAGCCGGTGCTCTAGCCTCATGCTGATGAGCAATTGCTTCACTCCCTTTCTCGATCCACCTCTTGAAACTGATGCACCTCTACTAGTCCCTCGACCCTAAATGCTCCAATGATCCACATTAGAAACAACCCTTTGCTAATTTCCAGCATTTTCCCTACTGCTTACTTCCACAATGTTCACAGGTCGGCATTTAGAAGTTATATTCGAACCTTTTACACTTCCCACAAAATTATAGGTTGACAGTCTTATATTTTATTCGATGTCACTGATCTTGCAACTGTCTTCCCAAAATATCGAGACTCTTTGCTCTATTTGGTACTGAATGAGAGCTAGGAGCCCCAAAATGTTTTCCTGTAACACGAAAAGGTTCTGATTTCTTCTTAAACCCAAAGATTGCTCCACCATTTTTACTGGTTTAGATAGATCCACAAACTCTTTATTAGCGTAACTAACTGAGTTCTAATTCATCCCACATTCCACGTAAAAATATTTTAAACCTTCCTCCTCAGTAGGAACAAGTTCCATGTGTATTTTTAAGTCTGATATATTCCCGTTCATAATCTACTACTGATAAATCTCCTTCTTAATAAAAGAAATTCTTGTTCTATCCTCAAGATATAATTCCCAACGTACTTCTCTGAAACTCTCTTTGGAAGAACTTTCAATAAATAGATTCCGCAGAAACATGTCGTGTAATAATCTGCCACCATGTATAAGCCTCACCTTGTATCAATGAAACAACACAAGTAACACTTTCTCGGGCAATGCATTCTAGTTGTTAAAGAACTTGAGTTGTCGATTCCAACCATATTTTGGCCATTGACGATCAACTCCTTTTAGTCCAGCAAATTTTGTAGCACCATATCTCCTCAATTCATTAATAGAGCTCGTTTGACCACAACAGCGCCATTATCGGTGGATGACTCCCGCTACTCTTTAAAGAGCTTCAGCAATGATACGTAGTACGTTTCTATCACATTGTCGTTCATTAGTGCCACATTATACATGTTTTTAAGCACCATTAGATTGAATATTGGTGTTACCGACTTAGTTTCTTCTAATTCTTTAGAGGAATCATCCCCAATATGAATTTCTTGATTAATATTATTAGAATCATCCGACCTCTTTTAACAATAAAACAAGAATAATTATAATTAGCATTAAATCCTGACTCAAATTCAATTTAATTTGGCATGTAACTCTAGATTCAATTTGAATTCAATTTAGTTCTGAGAATCGACAAACATGTAGCTCTGATACCACTAAATGTCAAACCCGTAACCCATCTCCATCGTTGCTTAGGGTCACGAAGTATTACAATAAATATTTAACACATACAAGCTTACAAACACACATTCAAGTATATTTACAATTAATCATCATATCAGTTGGTATTCAAATACACATCTGGCCTTAAATCAAGTCTACAGGGACCAAAAATAGTTTCGAAACATTCTGGGATCAATTTGAATCAAATCAAACAAATTAAGAAAAAGTTGAAATTTTTGGAAACAAGGGTCACACGATCATGTGACACAGCCTAAACCATGCGGACATTCAAAGTCCAGGCATATGATCATGTCCCAAGCAGATGTTGGCCCGTTTGTACTTTCAAATTAAGGCCACACGGTTGTGTCGAAGGCCATATCTCAGACCGTGTAAAACACTGTTTTGGGACACACGACCGTGTCGGAGGCCTTGTGCCAAACTGTGTGAAACCTACACCTAAAGACAATAAGACACACAGCCGTATGGATAGACCGTGTACGACACACGGCCATGTGGTAGTTCATGGCCCAGGCCATGTGTACCACAATTTGCTTCTAAAAGAAGGTGATTACTACACATATCTTGGTTAACAATTCAAGTCCAAAACTATCCTCTAAACATCATTAAACACACTGCTAAACAACTCAAAACATGCCAATTTGATATAACCTAAGTGTTTAACCAATGTGCCCTCATTGACACACATTTTAATCAACACAATCAAAAGCATTAACCTTAATCAAATCATCCATTCATCTTACACCACAAATAAATTCATCAACTTTAATTACCCAATCCTACCATATCACAACCCAACTAAAATGACCTAAATTACTTACTTCCAAAAGAGCCAATTCCATAGAACATAAAACATCAACCATATACAATATTCCACCCAAAAATACACATACATGCACGTAAAATCAATAACCACCAATCCAATTTATCTCCATCCAAAATCACTTAACATATAACATATGCATCCAAAAGAGTCAATCTCATAAAACATACTTATACTTATACTTATCCACATCCATATACAAGCATTAGCGTTAAGGCAAAATATAAATCAAAGTTCACATACAACATCCAATACAAGTAACTTCACTAAGTTTAACTATATACCGAAAGACATTCTCTAAACATTAACATCCTAGTAAATGCCAATACACAAAAATAAATATGCCACCAACGTTGAGTTCAGGATTGTCATTAGAAGTTTAGTCGACGAAAAAATTTTAGGTACCTAACCTACATACAAAAGGAGATCACATACTGAATAACATCATTAACTCAAACAACTACATATGTGTAATAGTCCATCAATTCCAAAGTATCTAAAATGTAATGTTGTAACCACATAGTGTGCCATAAGTCCTCGTGAACATTTCATATACAATTCAAACTAACTTCATTTACTAATCATCTTCAAGTGCCTGACGATAAACCATACCAAGTTTTACATCAACGCTTATCGGATAAATTGAAATTGGATGTGCCATTCACTAGTCGAATAAATCGACAAAGATTCCCCCAACACTTGTCGAATAAATCAAGGATATTTAATATGTGCCTAGCACTAGTCAGATTAACCGACAAAGATTTATGCCAACGCTAGTCGATAAACTGATTGGAATATTTGCCCAGCAGTAGTCAGATAAGCGACAATTACGTGCTTAATTACATACTCCACAATTACTCATTTTGTAATTCAACATTTGCATATATAGATATAATTAAGATATCAAAGTATTAATTAAATTATTTAAAGTGAATACATAGAGTTTGAGTTCAAGGACTACAAACTTACCTTAATCGAAACGGTCGTAAATTACGTCGGTACCTAATCCGAAAGTTTTGGATTTTCCTCAAATTAATTTCAGTTGACGAGTTCCTTGATCTAGATGATATTTTCATTCGATTAATATCATTACTCTCAAATAACATTTTTATACAATTACACCCATCAATCACCATTTTACAAAATTATCCCTACATATTCCTTTTTATGCTATTTAGTCTTTAAACCTTAAAATTTAGAATTTAGCCCATTTACTTCTTATCCATGTCGACAGAATATCAGAACTTGTTCCTGTCCAATTAACCATTATTTTAACAATTCCTTGAATTTAGCATTGCACATTTAAGTCTTATACCTTCACAGTTACTAAAATCATTAACAAAATTACTATCTAATAACCACACCCATGAATTCCTCAACTAAATCACAACATGCTGAACACTTCATAGTATCTCAAACTTCTAACATTTCAACAATTTAAACTTGGTCAACTAAATTAAGCTTCATAATTACAAAAATAAATTCTAATAAAATATACAAGAATACATACATGCAAGACAAATACTTAAATGAGTTCTCTATCCTTGGCTATTGTAACACCCCGAACCCGAGACCGACACCGGAGTCGGACACGAGATGTTAACAACTTAAAAAAAAAATTTTTCCAGACACTGCCCAGTCTGAGTACTAGTCGCTTCAAAAATCATATCTTGAGTTTCACAACTCAAAAATCAGTTTTGTGATTTTTCCCTGAAGCTAGACTCATGTCCCCACCTATGGATTTTTTTCTAGAATTTTTGGTTGGGCCAACTAGTACAGTTTATTAGTCAAAGTCTCCCATGTTACAGGGGTCGACTACACTGACCTTTTCCCATTACGACTGGGATATCTCTCTGCACAGAGCTTCAATACTGATGCCGTTTGTTTCTATGGAAACTAGACTCAGAGAGGAATCCATACATATATGGTATGACCCCTAATTATCTCTGGTCAATTTATAGTGAATTTCCAAAGGCGGAACAGTGAATCCAGAAGCTGTTCTGGCCCTGTTCCACAAGAACCGGAATATCTCTTTCTGTACTGTTCCTATAATTGTTTCGTTACTTCCATATGAAAGTAGATTCATCAAGGTTTGATTACATAATTTATTCACTATTTAATTCCACTCCTACGAATTTATGTGATTTTTCAATTCTACACCACTGTTGCTGTCAAAATCTGTTTTCAAGATAAACTTTACCTATTTGTGGTCACCATGGACCAACTAGGATTTTGCCCTACATAGGTCCACATGTGATCATATTTAGCCATTCCAATGGCTGATCATTAGCCCAACACTTCCATTTCAAACCATAGTCACATCATGAAACCATATATATACATACATACACACAAATGGTCTAATGCCATACTCCACTTTTACAAGCCATTTTCGCATGGCTTTACACACATACATCACAAAAGAACTTAAACAATAGGGGTAGTCCTATACATGCCATATCCAGAGTTCAACTAAAAGAGTACCAAAGAGCTTGATAGTGTAGATGACTTCGACTTCGCTGATCCCGAATCCGATAGCTAACGAGCAAAATCTATAAAACAGAGAGCCAAAGCAACCGGGTAAGCATTTAAAGCTTAGTAAGTCTCAAGTAATGAAATCGGCTTTGACTACAGTATTACATTCACATAGTTAACTAAATCACTTTATTAACACACATTCTCATACCCATACTTACTTCACACTTCACCCACATAGGTACACAAGGTATCAACCTTTATAAAAGCCGAGAATTCGTTAGCCGATCGCACGAATACCATTTAAAACAAACCGACTTTCCAATGCACATGCAAACATACCTTATCATTCGGGTTGGTCAAGCATAATTATTAAATTAGTTACAGCACAAAATGCTCACATTCAACCCAAGTTTCTTCGGTATTTAACCGAATGCAACCGCAAACACATTTGCCTTCGGGTCTTAGCCCGAACATATCAACTCGCATAATTGCCTTCGGGTCTTAGCCCGGATATATCAACTCGCATAATTGCCTTCGGGTCCTAGCCCGGATATATCAACTCGCATAATTGCCTTCGGGTCATAGCCCGGATATATCAACTCGCATAATTGCCTTCGGGTCTTAGCCCGGATATATCAACTCGCATAATTGCCTTCGGGTCCTAGCCCGGATATATCAACTCGCATAATTGCCTTCGGGTCCTAGCCCGGATATATCAACTCGCATAATTGCCTTCGGGTCATAGCCCGGATATATTCCAATGCTCATGCACACATATATCAATAATCATAACACATCCATATCATTTCTTCGTTACTAAGGCTCAAACACAAAACATTTATTAAATCTTTCAAATTTCGGCTCAATAGCCACACACAAAGAGCATAATTTCAATTGGCTTTATAACATAGTCTCTATGCACATTCGACTATCCGTCATAATATGACTAATCATTTCAATATAATTCAAGTAGGGTCATTACTCGAAGACTTACCTCAAATGTCGTCGAACGACTTCAACGGCTATTCAATTACTTTTTCCTTCCCTTTATCGGATCTAGTTCCCCTTTGCTCTTGAGCTTAAGTTCAACAAAAATTAAAATAGTCATTAATCGACTATTCAAATATTACTTTCCGAATAATATTATATATATTGATCCGACTTTCACACACATAGATTATAGCAAGCTTTATATTAATCAATAAATAATTCATCGGCAAACTTTCATTAATGTTTACAACAAAATCTCATATTCACTACGAGCTGTTTTCCTGAGCAGTAGTTACTAAATTACTTATAACTGGAGCTACTAAACTCCAAATCACTTGCCGTTAATTTTCCCTGAATATAGACTCGTATATCTTCCATCCATAAAATTTTCAGAATTTTAGGCTTGGCCAATCAATACCAGATTTTTCTTAAAGTTTCCCCTATTTCACTGTTTGACTATTCTGACCACTCTTCACTACGAATCCAATTTCTCACTTTACAGAATTCCAAGTGTGTTGTATTTAATCTCATTTGAAACTAGACTCATTAAGGAGTCTAAGCATATAAATTTTATCTTATAATCATTTTTGTACAATTTATAATGATTTTCTAAAAACAGAACAGGGAATCCGGCAGTCATTTTGACTCAGCCCCATAATACTTCAAATATCTCTAGATCGGTAACTCCTTTGTTTCTATAGTTTCTTTTGTAAGAAAATAGACCCTTGAAGCTTTAATGACATAATTCACTCAGCTTCTAATTCAACTCCTACAAATTATGGCGATTTTCGAAAATCACCTTACTACTGCTGTCCCAAGTAGAGTACTACCAATTCACCATATATCAACCATTTCATATAGGTTTCTTCTAAACTAATAATAACCGAACCATTTAGTCAAGCTTAAGGCTGATTCTATTTTGTTCATGTTAAGGTCACACCTCCCTTAAAAGAAATTCCAGCCTTCTTAACTTTAATTAGCTACTACCCATTCTTTAAACATTGAACACAATGCACTTAACAATTAAACCTCTATACCGAATTTGCTCACACAATAGTCCTTGACCGAAAGTTCTTAGACTCTAGCTACCCTAATGTCATTCCTTGAAGCACATCCGAATACATATATTTTTCTTTCTCTCTAAACTAGATTCGGCAACCCCATAAGCCATATTAACCTTAACTTTCAAGCTAGAACACTTAACAATTTAACACATCCAACCTAACTATCCATCTAATGTCATCAAAACTTCTACTAAAAATTTTAAGCTCCTAGGCCGAAATTCAACCCTCATAATAACCTAACTTCAATCCAAGATTCAAGTAGCTTTTAAACCAAACCTCCAAATTATGCATACATTTTCAAGAGTGGCATAAAACATACCTTTTTGTATCAAAACACCTTAGCCGAAATTCAACAAGAGTTTTTCTTCTTTCTTTCTTCTAGTTTCGGCAATGGAGGAGTAAGGATGAGTCACTTTGGTTTCTCCTCCCACTTCTCATTATATTATTTCCTTCCATACTATAATTCCTTTAATATCAATTATTAAATCCTTTGTTAATACAAAATTATTTTAATTTTTGAATTAGTGGAGCATATTCCTTCCTTGGCCGGCCACCATGTTTATCATGGGTAAATTGACATGCAAAACCCTTCCTTTCAATGCATGTACTATTAGACCATTGTAAATTAGCCTCTCACTTTCCAACAAAGTTTCATATAAGTCCATATAAAAAAAAGATTCACATAAAGATGATCAAATTAATGCATGAAACTTTCACACATGCATTTACTCACTTCATAAACACAGAATATAACTTTTAATTATTTTCTTAACTCGGTTTTGTGGTCCCGAAACCACTTCCCGACTAGGGTCAATTTAGGGCTGTCACAACTCTCCCCCACTTAAGAAATTTTCGTCCCCGAAAAACTCACCGGTGAATAGGTTTGGGTATCGTTCTTTCATCGAGCTCTCAGTTTCCCAAGTAGCTTCCTCGATCCCGTGTTTGAGCCATAACACCTTAACTAACGGAACCCTTCTGTTTCGCAACTCTTTCACTTCACGAGCTAGGATGCGAATTGGTTCTTCTTCATAACTCAAGTCAGATCGAATTTCAACTTCCGAGGGATTAATCACATGTGACGGATCGGATCTATAACGTCGAAGCATCGAAACATGAAAAACATTGTGAATCCTTTCAAGTTCAGGGGGTAAAATCAATCTATATGCCACTGGACCAATTCTTTCGGATATTTCATACGGCCCAATGAATCTTGGGCTCAACTTGCCCTTACGGCCAAACCTGAGTATCTTTTTCCAAGGTGAAACCTTAAGGAACACTTTGTCTCCCACCTGATACTCGATGTCTTTTCGTTTCAAATCTGCGTACGACTTCTGACGATCCGTGGCTATCTTCAGACTTTCACGGATTACCTTTACTTTCTGTTCCGCATCTCTAATCAAATCAACTCCGAAAATTTTGCTTTCACCGAGCTCGGTCCAAAACAATGGTGTACGGCATTTACGACCGTACAAAGCCTCGTAAGGTGCCATCTTAATACTTGATTGAAAACTATTGTTGTTAGCGAATTCAATCAAAGGTAAATACCGTTCCCATGAACTACTGAACTCGAGGATGCAACATCTCAACATATCCTCAAGTATCTGAATTATCCGCTCGGATTGACCATCTGTTTGTGGATGAAAAGCGGTGCTAAAATGCAGCTTGGTACCCAAAGCTTCTTGCAATTTCTTCCAAAATCGCGAGGTGAATCTCGGATCTCTATCCGACACAATAGAAATCGGTACCCCGTGTAATCTCACAATCTGAGAAACATACAATTCAGCTAGTTTATCTAATGAAAAATCCGTACGCACGGGGATAAAGTGAGCCGACTTAGTTAGTCTATCGACAACAACCCATATCGCATCCTTCTTACTTGCTGACAAGGGCAGTCCGGACACAAAGTCCATTGTGACTCGATCCCATTTCCACTCGGGTATCATGATCGGCTGGAGTAATCCTGAAGGCACTTGATGTTCCGCTTTCACTTGTTGACATATTAAACATCTCGAAACAAAGTCGGAGATGTCCCGTTTCATACCATGCCACCAAAATTGACGTTTCAAATCGTTGTACATTTTCGTACTCCCCGGGTGAATTGACATTCGGCTACAATGGGCTTCGTTCAGAATCATCGAAATGAGTTCCGAATTCCTTGGAACACACAACCGATTTCTGAACCTCAAACAATTATCGTCGTCAATTTGAAACTCTGATCCCTCGTTCGGAAAACACTCAGCCCGTTTTGCAACCAATTCATCATCGACTTTCTGAGCTTCACGAATTTGGTGAGTCAATAATGGTTTAGCTTTTAATTCAGCTACTAACACATTGTCTGGTAGAACAGACAAATGCACGTTCATCGCTCGCAAAGCAAACAATGACTTCCGGCTTAAGGCGTCCGCAACCACGTTAGCCTTTCCCGGGTGGTAATCAATGACAAGCTCGTAATCTTTCAACAACTCAAGCCAACGTCTTTGTCGCAGATTCAAGTCTCGTTGAGTCATCAAATATTTGAGACTTTTGTGGTCCGAAAATACATGGCACTTCTCACCAAACAGATAATGTCGCCATATTTTTAAAGCAAATACGATGGCAGCTAGTTCGAGGTCATGGGTCGGATAATTCCTCTCGTGTGGCTTCAATTGTCTCGACGCATAGGCCACGACTCGACCTTCTTGCATCAATACGCAACCCAACCCAAGTAGGGATGCGTCACTATAGATGACAAACTCTTTACCCGATTCGGGTTGCACCAAAATTGGAGCTTCAGTCAAATGAGTTTTCAGTTGGTCGAAACTTTTCTGACATTTCTCCGTCCACTCGAACTTAACATCCTTTTGAAGTAGCTTCGTCATTGGTGTGGCTATCATCGAGAAACCTTTCACAAATCGTCGGTAATAACCGGCGAGCCCCAAAAAGCTCCGAACTTCAGTAACATTTCTCGGAGGTTTCCAGTCAAGTATGGCTGAAATTTTGTTCG
The DNA here is from genome assembly GCF_007990345.1 of Gossypium hirsutum. NCBI lineage: Eukaryota > Viridiplantae > Streptophyta > Magnoliopsida > Malvales > Malvaceae > Gossypium > Gossypium hirsutum. The sequence goes on from NC_053442.1 coordinate 34,054,851, forward strand.
GGTCAACTCGAATACCCGACGCGGATACCACATGACCCAAGAAGCTAACCTCTCTTAACCAGAACTCACACTTACTGAACTTAGCATATAACTGCCTATCCCGTAAAATTTGCAACACTAGTCTCAGGTGCTCAGCATGTTCGGTCTCATCTCTTGAATAGACCAAGATGTCATCAATGAACACAACTACGAACCGATCCAAATGTGGTCTGAAGATCCGATTCATCAAATCCATAAATACTGCCGGGGCATTAGTGAGCCCAAACGGCATCACTAAGAATTCGTAGTGACCGTACCTCGTTCTGAAAGCAGTTTTGGGTACGTCTGAATCTCGAATCCGCAACTGATAATAACCCGATCTCAAATCTATTTTTGAGAACACTGAGGCCCCCTTTAGTTGATCAAACAAATCATCGATACGTGGTAGTGGGTATTTATTCTTTATCGTCACTTTATTCAGTTGACGATAGTCAATGCACAACCTCATGGTTCCGTCCTTCTTTTTCACGAACAATACGGGTGCACCCCAAGGTGAGAAACTTGGCCGAGCGAAACCTCTATCTGTCAATTCTTGCAGCTGAGCTTTCAACTCTTTTAACTCAGTTGGTGCCATACGATACGGAGCTATCGAAATCGGCGTAGTCCCAGGTATAAGCTCAATACCAAACTCTATCTCCCGAACAGGTGGTAAACCCGGCAATTCTTCAGGAAAAACATCCGGGTATTCACAAACCACCGGCACAGATTCGGGTTTCTTTTCTAATTCTTTGTCATCAAGCACATATGCAAGGTATGCTTCGCACCCTTTTCTCACATATTTCTGTGCCAACATTGCTGATATTACAGCTGGTATCCCCTCCAAGTCCGCGGACTTAATTCGGACTACTTCGTTATTTGCGCACCTCAAATCAATAGTCTTGCTCTTGCAATTCACAACCGCATCATGCACGGTCAACCAATCCAACCCAAGGATAACATCAAATTCATCAAACGGCAAAAGCATCAAGTCCGCTGGAAAACAGGAACCTCGAATTGCTAGGGGACATTTCTTACACACTTTGTCGACAAGCACGTAACGACCCAAGGGATTTGACACCCGAATTACAAACTCAGTAGACTCAATAGGTAAAGTCTTACTGGATGCTAAGGTTTCACATATGTAAGAATGAGTAGAACCGGGGTCAATCAAAGCAATTACGTTAGTATCAAAGAGAGTAAAAGTACCGGTAATAACATCAGGCGATGAAGCATCCTCGCGGGCACGTATAGCATATGCTCTAGCAGGTGCACGAGCCTCGGATCCGGTCGTAGCATCTCTAGATCCTCTCTGACCACCACTAGCATTGCCCATATTTCTAGATGATCTACCTCGAGCAGTGGTAGCACCCGGTCTCCCACTCTGATTTACATTCTGTTCAGACAGCCTCGGGCAATCTTTAATGAAGTGGTCCACTGATCCACACTTGTAACAGGAGCGGTCATGGAATCTACAACTCCCCAAATGCCATTTACCGCAATGTCGACATTCCGTTCGGCCTCGACGTTCATTCCCAACACTGGCGACTGAAGTGCCTCGTGTACCCACAGGGGGTCGATCACGATCTCGTCTAAAAAGGCCCGAAGTGCTTTTAGACCGGCCCACATCATCTCGAAATTTCTTCGATGCCTGTTGATGAGACTTTCCCGAGAATCTTTTACGAAACTCCCCGGTTCCCACATCAACTTTTTGTTTTTCCTTTCTAAGCTCTTCGGCTTTACAAGCTCGCTCGACAAGTACTACGAACTCTCGTATCTCAAGAATGCCAACGAACATTTTTATATCTTCATTCAGCCCATCTTCGAAGCGTTTACACATAACAGCCTCGGACGAAACACATTCCCGAGCGTATCTACTAAGTCTAACAAATTTTCGCTCGTAATCAGTAACTGACATAGAACCTTGCTTAAGCTCGAGAAATTCCTTCCGTTTTTGATCAACAAATCTCTGACTGATATACTTTTTCCGAAACTCAGTTTGGAAAAACTCCCAAGTTACTTGCTCCCGGGGCACAACAGAAGTCAGAGTACTCCACCAATAGTAGGCAGAATCACGTAGCAAGGAGATAGCACACTTTAGGCATTCATCGGGTGTACAAGATAGCTCATCTAGTACCCGGATAGTGTTGTCCAACCAGAATTCAGCTTGCTCGGCATCGTCGCTATCCGTAGCTTTAAATTCAGTAGCCCCATGTTTTCGGATTCGGTCAACTGGGGGCTTATTTGACCTTATTTGGTCAGTTACCGGAGGTATTGTAGGTGCGGGGGTGGTGTTTGTCGGGAATGGGGGTTGTGGAACAGCCGTATTAGTTCGAATGTATTGGTTGAACCAATCATTCATCACGCTATAGAAAGCTTGTCTAGCTTCATCGTTCGGGTTACTCGCATTAGGTTGAGAGTCCACCGGCGCTGTCCCTTGTGCGGGAGCAGGCGCTACACTCTCAAGATCATCAGCTACCGCTCGGTTGGGATCGGGATCCATTACTATAAATAAACACATTTGCAAATGTCAGAAATCACCACACTATCAATTAATCACATAAAATGGCATGTATAGCTAGACCCCAACACATTACGGTAGTCCTAGAATCGACTAAACCGTAGCTCTGATACCACTAAATTGTAACACCCCGAACCCGAGACCGACACCGGAGTCGGACACGAGATGTTAACAACTTAAAAAAAAAAAATTTTTCCAGACACTGCCCAGTCTGAGTACTAGTCGCTTCAAAAATCATATCTTGAGTTTCACAACTCAAAAATCAGTTTTGTGATTTTTCCCTGAAGCTAGACTCATGTACCCACCTATGGATTTTTTTCTAGAATTTTTGGTTGGGCCAACTAGTACAGTTTATTAGTCAAAGTCTCCCATGTTACAGGGGTCGACTACACTGACCTTTTCCCATTACGACTGGGATATCTCTCTGCACAGAGCTTCAATACTGATGCCGTTTGTTTCTATGGAAACTAGACTCAGAGAGGAATCCATACATATATGGTATGACCCCTAATTATCTCTGGTCAATTTATAGTGAATTTCCAAAGGCGGAACAGTGAATCCAGAAGCTGTTCTGGCCCTGTTCCACAAGAACCGGAATATCTCTTTCTGTACTGTTCCTATAATTGTTTCGTTACTTCCATATGAAAGTAGATTCATCAAGGTTTGATTACATAATTTATTCACTATTTAATTCCACTCCTACGAATTTATGTGATTTTTCAATTCTACACCACTGTTGCTGTCAAAATCTGTTTTCAAGATAAACTTTACCTATTTTGTGGTCACCATGGACCAACTAGGATTTTGCCCTACATAGGTCCACATGTGATCATATTTAGCCATTCCAATGGCTGATCATTAGCCCAACACTTCCATTTCAAACCATAGTCACATCATGAAACCATATATATACATACATACACACAAATGGTCTAATGCCATACTCCACTTTTACAAGCCATTTTCGCATGGCTTTACACACATACATCACAAAAGAACTTAAACAATAGGGGGTAGTCCTATACATGCCATATCCAGAGTTCAACTAAAAGAGTACCAAAGAGCTTGATAGTGTAGATGACTTCGACTTCGCTGATCCCGAATCCGATAGCTAACGAGCAAAATCTATAAAACAGAGAGCCAAAGCAACCGGGTAAGCATTTAAAGCTTAGTAAGTCTCAAGTAATGAAATCGGCTTTGACTACAGTATTACATTCACATAGTTAACTAAATCACTTTATTAACACACATTCTCATACCCATACTTACTTCACACTTCACCCACATAGGTACACAAGGTATCAACCTTTATAAAAGCCGAGAATTCGTTAGCCGATCGCACGAACACCATTTAAAACAAACCGACTTTCCAATGCACATGCAAACATACCTTATCATTCGGGTTGGTCAAGCATAATTATTAAATTAGTTACAGCACAAAATGCTCACATTCAACCCAAGTTTCTTCGGTATTTAACCGAATGCAACCGCAAACACATTTGCCTTCGGGTCTTAGCCCGAACATATCAACTCGCATAATTGCCTTCGGGTCTTAGCCCGGATATATCAACTCGCATAATTGCCTTCGGGTCCTAGCCCGGATATATCAACTCGCATAATTGCCTTCGGGTCATAGCCCGGATATATCAACTCGCATAATTGCCTTCGGGTCTTAGCCCGGATATATCAACTCGCATAATTGCCTTCGGGTCCTAGCCCGGATATATCAACTCGCATAATTGCCTTCGGGTCCTAGCCCGGATATATCAACTCGCATAATTGCCTTCGGGTCATAGCCCGGATATATTCCAATGCTCATGCACACATATATCAATAATCATAACACATCCATATCATTTCTTCGTTACTAAGGCTCAAACACAAAACATTTATTAAATCTTTCAAATTTCGGCTCAATAGCCACACACAAAGAGCATAATTTCAATTGGCTTTATAACATAGTCTCTATGCACATTCGACTATCCGTCATAATATGACTAATCATTTCAATATAATTCAAGTAGGGTCATTACTCGAAGACTTACCTCAAATGTCGTCGAACGACTTCAACGGCTATTCAATTACTTTTTCCTTCCCTTTATCGGATCTAGTTCCCCTTTGCTCTTGAGCTTAAGTTCAACAAAAATTAAAATAGTCATTAATCGACTATTCAAATATTACTTTCCGAATAATATTATATATATTGATCCGACTTTCACACACATAGATTATAGCAAGCTTTATATTAATCAATAAATAATTCATCGGCAAACTTTCATTAATGTTTACAACAAAATCTCATATTCACTACGAGCTGTTTTCCTGAGCAGTAGTTACTAAATTACTTATAACTGGAGCTACTAAACTCCAAATCACTTGCCGTTAATTTTCCCTGAATATAGACTCGTATATCTTCCATCCATAAAATTTTCAGAATTTTAGGCTTGGCCAATCAATACCAGATTTTTCTTAAAGTTTCCCCTATTTCACTGTTTGACTATTCTGACCACTCTTCACTACGAATCCAATTTCTCACTTTACAGAATTCCAAGTGTGTTGTATTTAATCTCATTTGAAACTAGACTCATTAAGGAGTCTAAGCATATAAATTTTATCTTATAATCATTTTTGTACAATTTATAATGATTTTCTAAAAACAGAACAGGGAATCCGGCAGTCATTTTGACTCAGCCCCATAATACTTCAAATATCTCTAGATCGGTAACTCCTTTGTTTCTATAGTTTCTTTTGTAAGAAAATAGACCCTTGAAGCTTTAATGACATAATTCACTCAGCTTCTAATTCAACTCCTACAAATTATGGCGATTTTCGAAAATCACCTTACTACTGCTGTCCCAAGTAGAGTACTACCAATTCACCATATATCAACCATTTCATATAGGTTTCTTCTAAACTAATAATAACCGAACCATTTAGTCAAGCTTAAGGCTGATTCTATTTTGTTCATGTTAAGGTCACACCTCCCTTAAAAGAAATTCCAGCCTTCTTAACTTTAATTAGCTACTACCCATTCTTTAAACATTGAACACAATGCACTTAACAATTAAACCTCTATACCGAATTTGCTCACACAATAGTCCTTGACCGAAAGTTCTTAGACTCTAGCTACCCTAATGTCATTCCTTGAAGCACATCCGAATACATATATTTTTCTTTCTCTCTAAACTAGATTCGGCAACCCCATAAGCCATATTAACCTTAACTTTCAAGCTAGAACACTTAACAATTTAACACATCCAACCTAACTATCCATCTAATGTCATCAAAACTTCTACTAAAAATTTTAAGCTCCTAGGCCGAAATTCAACCCTCATAATAACCTAACTTCAATCCAAGATTCAAGTAGCTTTTAAACCAAACCTCCAAATTATGCATACATTTTCAAGAGTGGCATAAAACATACCTTTTTGTATCAAAACACCTTAGCCGAAATTCAACAAGAGTTTTTCTTCTTTCTTTCTTCTAGTTTCGGCAATGGAGGAGTAAGGATGAGTCACTTTGGTTTCTCCTCCCACTTCTCATTATATTATTTCCTTCCATACTATAATTCCTTTAATATCAATTATTAAATCCTTTGTTAATACAAAATTATTTTAATTTTTGAATTAGTGGAGCATATTCCTTCCTTGGCCGGCCACCATGTTTATCATGGGTAAATTGACATGCAAAACCCTTCCTTTCAATGCATGTACTATTAGACCATTGTAAATTAGCCTCTCACTTTCCAACAAAGTTTCATATAAGTCCATATAAAAAAAAGATTCACATAAAGATGATCAAATTAATGCATGAAACTTTCACACATGCATTTACTCACTTCATAAACACAGAATATAACTTTTAATTATTTTCTTAACTCGGTTTTGTGGTCCCGAAACCACTTCCCGACTAGGGTCAATTTAGGGCTGTCACAGCTATGGTGTTTTTGATTTTTTACGAGAAAAAGATAGAGAAGATAACTCATCTGTCTTTTCTTTTACTTTAATTCCTTTTATTTAGCTAATTACACTTTTTCCCTATATTATTAACTTAATAATAATTAAACCGTGTACATGTTTGTCCACCCACAATTCATATGGTTTATTTACTTTTTTAGTTCACCAAATTATCCTTCCATAGTAATTTAGCTATAATTTCCCAGTTTAATAATCATTTTAATTTAGTCTTTCTTAACTAATTAACTATTTAATGTTTAAATTTCCAAACCAAATTACAACACAATACTCATCTGACCCTATAATTAGTAAAATAAATATAAATAATAAATAAATATTGACTTGCTTTCTCGAATTAGGGTCCCAAAACCACAGTTTTTGACTCCACTGAAAAGGGGCGTTATAGATACCTTAAGTAATACATGCTATCCCACCTGATATTCAGTGTCTCTCTCTTTTAAGTCAGCATAAGACTTTTTTTCGCCTAAAGCAAACTTAAGCCTTTCACTTATCATCCTCACATTGTCCTTTATTTTGCAAACCAACTTAGGACCAACTATTTGTTACTCATCCAATTCAACCCAACGTAGGGGTGTTTGACACCTCTTGCCATGCAATGCTTCAAAAGGTGCCATTGGAATACTAGCTTGGTAAATCTTGTTATGTGCAAACTCTGCTAAAGACAAATAACATTCCCACCTTCCTACGAACACCAAAACACAACTTCGGATCATGTTGTCCAGCACTTGACCACTCTTCCAGACTAAACGTCTGTTTGAGGATGATAAGTTTTACTAAAATTAAGCTTTGAATAAAGAGCTCCTTGCAAACTCTTCCAAAATCTCAAAGTGAATCGAGAATCTCGATCGAAAGTTATAAAAACTAGCATGCCATGAAATCGAACTATCTTGGTAATCTAGATTTTTGTAAGCCTTTGAAATGTATAGCTTGTGTGTACAACTAATAAATGTACACTCTTTGTTTTAGCATCTTTCTTGGTCATAATCAGTGTCAAAATTGACACAAAATCCATGGTAGTCCTTTTCCACTTCCATTCTGGAATTTTTAGTGGATGAAGCAGTCCTAAAGGGTACTAATGTTCTGCTTTGACTTTCTGACAAGTTAAGCACGTCGTCACAAACTCTGTAACATATCGCTTCAATCCAAACCACCAATAGAGTTCACGGAGGTCACGATACATCTTGTTACTTTCTGGGTGCATTGCATAAGGACTATTGTCTGCCTCATTAAGAATAACGTGTTGGAACTCCTTTTCATTTGGTACGCAAATTCTTTGATGAAAATAGAGTATTCCTTCACTATTTAGTGTAAAGTCCCTTCACACTCCCTATTCCACTTGGAGAACCCTCTTCACTAACGCTTCATTTGAGGCTTGCTTCTCACTGATTTTCTATGACAATAATGGCCTCACTTGTAATTTCACAAGCAATACCCCTTTACTAGTCACACTTAGCCACGCAAACAGAGCTCGTAGATCCCTCACAAATCTTCTAGTTAGAGCATTTTCTACTATGTTTGACGTTCGAGGGTGATACTCTATCATACACTCGTAATCCTTCAACAACTCTATCCTCCTTCTTTCTGGTAGATTCAACTCCTTCTACATGAGCAAATACTTGAGAAGTTTTTTTCTATGTAGATGGTACACTTCTCACCATAGAATTTGTATCGTTAAATCTTAAGTACGAACACCACCGCGGCTAACTCCAAGTCGTGTGTTGGGTAGTTACGCTTTTGACCCTTCAGCTGCTTGAAAGCATAAGCTACTACCTTTCCTTCCTGCATTGCCATGAATACTAGCCAGTACGAGAGGCGTCATTATAAACCATAAATTCCTTCCCTGGTTCTGGTTGAATCAACACCAGTGCTTTGGCGAGTATCGCCTTAAGCTTTTTGAAGCTCTCCTGCCTTTCTTTTGTCTTTGCAAACTCTTCTTTCCTTTGGAGCAACTTCATTAAGGGTGTTGCAATAGTGACAAACCCCTAAACAAACTTGCGATAGTGCCCTACAAGCCCTAAAAAGCTTCACACTTCAGTACGTTCTTTGGTGATCTCCAGTCCACAATGACTTTAATTTTCTTGGGTCTACACAAACTCCTTCAACCGAAACGATGTGCCCTAGAAACACAACTTCTATGAGCCAAAACTCACACTTGTTGTACTTCATGAACATAATCTTTTCTCTCAGGATTTGCAATACAGTTCACAGATAGGAATCTTCTTCAGTTCATGAATGCACTAGGATATCGTCAATGAATACCACCACACAACTATCCAGATATTCATGGAACACTCAATTCATTAGGTCTATAAAAGCACTAGGTGTGTTTGTTAACCCAAAGGATATCACCTGAAACACATAGTGCCCATACCTTGTTCGAAATGTTATTTTCAACACATATGACTCCTTCACCTTGAGTTGGTAGTAACCAGGTCATAGATCGATCTTCGAAAACACTATGACAACTTACAGCTATTCAAGAAGATCATAAGTTCCTGGCAAACGATACTTGTTTTTTACAGTCAGTTTATTCAACTACCTATAGTTGATGCACATCCTCACGTTACAATCCTTTTTCTTCACAAAAAGCATTGGCAATCCCCAAGACGGTATCTTGGTCAGAACGAAGCCCTTACCAACCAGCTCCTAAAGTTGTATCTTTATCTCCTTAAACTCCTTAGGTGCCATGCGACATGAAAGTAATCCAGGTTACTCGTAAGGAAACACGTAGAATGACTCTTTGGACATAAGCTAACCTTTCTCACCACCCATAACAATTTCCTTGCCTTCACTATTCGCAGGGTGACTTTTTTCAAGCCAAAGCCGGTCTTGGGTTATGCTCAGTAAGTCAATCAATCCCCAAGATCATGTTGAACCTAAAGAATGACAACTCCATTAAGTTCGCAAAAAAGACTTCACCTTGAATCATTAGAGGACACCTACAGAACACTCTATTAATTAGCAAATTGTCCATAAATGAACTAGTGGCAGTCACACCGATATCTATGGTTTCTACTAGAATTCTCAACTCACAAGCAAATTTGCTTAAAACATACGAGTGTGTGGAACCAGAGTCAATCAAAGAAAATAATAGAATTGTTCGTAGAGTGAATGTACCTATAATAACATTAATGGAACCATGCTCATGTGTTCCCACATATCATAAACTCGTGCGAGGCCTCCTATCTCATCTTGAGTCGCAATAGTGAAAGCTAACAGTCGCTACCCTATTTGCCTTGTTTGCCATCTTTGCCTGTTTCTCAACCATGGGCACAAGCTCGCACTTGAGTAAGGTCGTAGTCTAAGCTTTCAATCTCTCCTATCATTCTGGGCAATCCTTTATTAAATGATCCTCAGAACCACAACTGAACAACCCACAGTCATCTTATGACATTCCCCAGGATGTCTTCGTTCACAATGCTCACAGAATGGCCACCTCGCGGACTTGTGTAAATCTTCTTTCCCATCCTAAGTGTTGCTCCTTTCTCACGACTGATCTGAAACTTAGCTTAATATTCAAGTCAAATTTTCACAAGTCAAAATCTCTTTTGGTTACTCTTCCAAACACTTCCTTTCCATCCTCAGCTCGTAGAGCCTTAATCTCCTTAATGGCTTTTGTTTTGTCGACTAACTCATCAAAGTTCACAGTGTCGTGAATCACCAGGTATTGTTGGATATCACGATGTAAACCAAAATGAAACCTTTTAACAATGATCCTTTTCCTAACTATCTCTACTTCATACTAGCTCAGATGCACAAATTTTACCTCGTACTTAGCAAAAAATAGCTCACCTTGTACCAGATTGATAATCTAACGTTTACTAGCTTTCCTATACCGCTCACCCATAAAAATTCTCTTACAAGTGCTCCAGAAGAATTACCATGTTAATCAATCTATAGCAATTACTTACTTCACAATGTTCCAACAATAATTGGCTTCGCCGGGGAGTAAGGATACAGTGCATCCCAACTTCTCTTCATTCTAACATGCCATCTTCCCAAGGATTTTCTCAACACCCTCAAGCCAATACTCAGTCTTAGTAGGACCAGCTCTTTGAACACCACTGAATTCCCTACCACCTAGAGCTCGTAGATGCTCCAGTGGTAATCCCCGGTTTGCAGGTGTAGTGTTGACACTAGCTGATCACCGAAAAACCCTAATCATGGCCTGCACTAAGGGCTCTATGCCGCCATTCAGAAAATTTTCCCTGTCAGGTTGCTCATGTGTAGCTGAAGTCTTATCACCTTCAGAGGGGTTAGCAGCTCCATTTGCACGGTTTGCATTCACTCTACGGGGAGGCATTCCTGCTTACTCGAAACATACACGAGATACTGTGTAACACCCCTTACCCGAGACCGTTGCCGGAGTCGAGCACGAGACGTTATCTGACTTAACTTACTAGCTCGGAGCATAAAAATTTGCTCTTAAAATTATTTTGCTCACGTTCATTCAATATATCCCTAAAAAGAACCCTCGAGACCCTAAAACATGCAATAGAAATGGTTCAGGTCCAAACTGAGAACATTAAAATTTTTTATAATACTTAAACAAATCAAAATAATTTATTTCACTACTCATAACAAAATTGTCCACTTGTGCGATAGTCACTAATTTAATTATAACTCGAGTTATGAAACTCAAAATTTAGATTCGTAAATTTTCCCTGAAACTAGACTCACATCTTTTATTACCATAAAATTTTTAGAATTTTTGGTTTACCCAAATAGTACAGTATATTTATTAAAGTCTCCCCTATTTCACTATCTGACAATTCTGACCCCTCTTCACTAAAGATCAATTATGTCATTGTACAGGCTTCATATGGTGCTTTCACTTGTTTCTATTGAAAATAGACTCACTAAGGAATCTAGAAATATAAATTATGACTCATAAATCTTTCTATACAATTTTTAATGATTTTCTAAAGTTAGAATAGGGGACTTCAAAAATCATTCTGACCCTATCTCACTAAAATTCAAATATCTCATAATATATAATTTTTGCCTACACCATTTCTTTCATGTGAAAATAGACTCGATAATATTTAATTCTATATCTCATTCACTCTCTAATTCCATTTTTACTATCCTTGGTGATTTTTCAAAATCACATCAATGTTGCTGTCCAAAAACTCTTCCATTGCAAATTTTTACTATTTTATAATTTCTTTGTATTAACTATCATTTAGGCATACATAACATCAAAACATGTTCTTAAATAGCCATTTCAATAGCTATTCATTATCCATATCATAAGGAGACACACAAAATGACTAAGTCCCTATACATGCATTAACTTAAAACATTCCGATAACAAAATACTGATATGGTCTGTTGATAGTGTGAAACGATCTCTGACGTCCTTACGATCCCTGAATTGGCTTGGCGATACTCTAAAAAAGAAGGAAAATAAAATGAGTAAGCGTAAAGCTTAGTAAGTTTCCAAGCAAATAAATAACAACATTTATCATAAATAATTATACTCATAAATCATCATCAAGTATCATGGTCTTTGCTTCTTCTTTACTTACTGTCTTACTTGTTTACTTATTTGCTTACTTAAATAACTTATGATTATAACTTACTCTTCCCTTGCTGAAATTTTCTTCTCAACTGGTAATTGAGATATTCTTAACTCTTATAACTCACCTGAATACATTTATTATGCTGTTACATGAACTTTCATGTAACATAGTCTATTTACTAGCCTGTTGAACCACTTGGAATACTAAGGATACTAGGGTCTCCTGTTTGATAATAAAATGCCAAAGCCATGTCCCAAACATGGTCTTACATGGGAGTTCTCATATCGGTGCCCATGCCATGTCCAAGACATGGTCTTACGGGAGACCTCTCATCTCGGCGCCAACGCCATGTCCCAGACATGGTCTTACATGGGACCTCTCATAACCTCAATAATTCCAATTCCATGTCTTAGACATGGTCTTACATGGGACCTCTCATAACCTCAATAATTCGAATGCCATGTCCCAGACATGGTCTTACATGGGATCTCTTCCTCTTAATGTCATGACATTTGTATCCGATACATTCCTAATGTTTCAACGGGACTTTTAAACATTGATTCTCTATCATCTCATACTTGAGTCAACATTAAATAATTTCATGAAATAAGTACATAATAGCTGGAAAATAACAACATTAATAATAATTATTGCATTATTGCATTTATTTACCGTAAACTTACCTCAGTACAAAACACGATCAAATCTAGCAACTTCGTCATCAACCTTTTTCTTTCCCTGGTCTAACTCTGGATTTCGTTCCTTTTGATCTATAATAGCAAATTTAGCTTACTTAATACTCACATTCATCAAACCAGTCCTGGACTCAAAATTTGACAAAATTACGATTTTCCCTCTAAACTTTTGCATATTTGCACTTTTTCCCCAAAGCTCAGAAATTAAACTTCATCCCTTATTCTTATGTTTTATGACATGCTGAACATCTTTCCCTTCTATGGCAACAATTCCCACTCTAACATTTACTTATTAACATTAGGTATTTTTACCGATTATGTCATTTTACTAGTTTTCACTTAAAATCGCCTAGAAAAAATTGTTTAACATAAATTAAATATTCAAATTCTACCATAAACATCAAAATAAACACATTTCACCTATGGGTACTTTTCCAAATATGAACCCTAACGTCAATTAATGGTAGAATAGGCTAAACTAAGCTACGAGGATCTCAAAAATGTAAAGTACATTAAAAACGGGGCAAAGATGGGTTTCCATGACATATTCGGCCATATGGAGAAGATGGACAAGAAATTTCGCTTTTATTTTGTCTTTTAGTCCATTTAATTCCAATTTACCAAAATACCCTTAACTTAAAAATATCCTATTTCACTTTTCTCATGCCCATTTTTTTCCACAATTTAACCAATGGTCTAATTACCATTTAAGGACCACCAATTTAAAATTTCATAACAATTGTACACCTCTAGCTTCTAGAACTCAAGTTTTGCACTTTTTACAATTTAGTCCTTTTGACTAAATTGAGTGCCCAAACGTCAAAATTTTTGAACGAAAATTTCACGAAATCATTTCGTTAAATTTTATACCATAAAAATATAATAAAAATAAAGTTTTCTCGTTAGATTTATGGTCCCAAAACCACTGTTCCGACTAGGCTATTTCGAGATGTTGCATATTGGCTTACGATGACTTCAAACACACTTAACTTGGTATCTACAACTTAACAGAAAGACTTTTGAGCACCATCATACATAATAGGCACACGCTTGTCAACACAATTCGCCAAAACACAACTTACTTACTGGGATGGCGAACAGTAGAGGGATGATCTGAGACGTAATCCTGCAAAAGATATAGTGGAACAAAAGCGACATTAATCCCAGTCCTACCCCAACAAACAAGCACACAAGCATCCATAGAACTTCTAATACACACAAATTTCGCGAACTTACATATCGGATACTCAACCTGGTGAACTAACCTAGCTAGACTACTAACTTGGTGAAACTTGACTATGATACCAACAAATGTAACATCTCAAACTCAGCTGAGTAAGTTCGACCTGAATCTGGTGTGCCATATTAGCCACCGGAGTGACTTTCCATTAACTCCTAACCTAACCTTCAACACACCAGAGATTCACAACATATAAGCCATGCTAAGTTTCACATATAGCAAAATGTCATAACATCAAGCATATATTATAAAACATGTGAGCTTATAAAACAAATAGATGAAGTGTTAGCATATCAATCTACAAGATCTCAGGGGTTCGCAAACATCGCTCAACATAAGTTCACACAGTAGGATTCAACATGAGTTCACATCAACCATAGAGTATGAATTCGCACATCAACCTAAATTCACATAAAGCAATATAGGTTGTTATGCTAACATTAAACATAAGTTTGCTAAGAAAGCATACTTTGTTATAAAAGGAGTCGTACATGCATAGGGTATATACTCTAATAGGGTACGCATAAACACATGGGTTTGCATACATATATGGTTTCGCTAAGTAGTAAAGTTATCGCTAACTAGAATACACATGTAATTTTTTAGGGTTGCAATCATACAGTGGTCGCAAAAAACTGTCTTTAGCAATAAATCTTACTCGCATATTTTGATAAAATATAAGGTAATACAATCTGACACTTGAGCATGAAAAAAATCAAGTTTATTCATAATCAAAAGATAATTAAATATTTTAAGACATGGTTAACAAAAGCAAAATAAAATTAAAGAATTTAAATCTAATGATTATAGCAATAATCAAACAAATCTAATCCCAAGAAAAAACTACAAAAATAAAATCCCATTACTTTTCTCACAAGTTCGTTGATATCTACTCAAGACTTAGCCTCGTTCAAACCATTTGCCTCGCCTCTTGCCATCTACAACCTACTTACCTGTGAAGTAAGAGAGGAATTAGTGAGTTCATTGAGAACTCAATGAATAATCAGGAATCAACAAAGTATGCTTAAAACTCAGAGTTTAAATCTAAAAGATGACTTGATCTAAAAATCATGTCACGAGCTGAGTTCACCGTAAAGATGCGAGACCCAATTTGTCAATTTTCCTGCTTGTCAGAAAATATATAAATATGTAAAACTAGTTTATGTGGTGCTTGTAGAAAAATTATACGTGAAAACTTAGCATGCAAGCAAAACTTGTATAGCATGAAACATGCCCACATGCTTGTCTTATCAAAATGGCAAAGGAAGAAAAGATATGTCCTCACCCACAGTTATCAAAATCTGTTGTATATGAGAATCTTATTATAATGCCTCAAAATGACTTAAAGAGTCCTTAACATGTACCATAAGTGCAGCGCGAAGCAATGCACTCTTATGTACATCAACATGTCCAAACAAAATTTATAAAATCATACTTTAAAAACATATCTTAAAATATAGGCTCACATAGGATGACGCGTAGAACTTATTTTTTTAAAAAAATATAGCTTTATACACGTAACTTGAAAACATAATATAAAAATAGAGTGTCATAACTAAAAAATAGAGTTTCAAAAAAGCTTTTTCTTGGTGCTTAGTTTAGAAACCTTAAAATTTTAGAAAAACATAACAGTTTACACTCACACAGTAATTTTTAACCACTCACCAAAAAAGCTTGAGAATTTAAACGAGTTTAGCCAGCCTAGGGATGTTTTGAAGGATCCAAGACTTTTATTCAAGTACGAGGCTTGTTAGGCTAAGGAAAAGGAAGCTAAGGACATTATGAAATGAGTGTGGAGTCAAAATAGTGGGGATCTGCTGGCTAGAATTGAAGGGGTTCGCTCTCGACTTGAGGAGTTACAGCATCGTCAATTTAAGAGAATGAAAAGTTAGATCTGTCGATTAGTTGAATGGATTGATAGACTTATTGATGGGCCCAGTATGGATTCAAATGTCGATGTGTTGAGGGGTGCTCAGGCTGAGTTAGGGCGGTTATACTTGGAAGAGGAAACTTATTGGTCGCAGAGATCCCAAATCGAGTGGCATAAGGATGGTGATAGGAATACTCATTTCTTCCATGTTCGTGCTACTCGATGGAATAATAGAAATAGGATTAAGGGCTGTTAAAATTCGATGGGATTTGGGTGGATGGATCGAGTGGTGTGTGTGGGGTTGCTCGAGCTTATTTTTAGTCTTTATTCAAATCTTAGACGAGCGGTAGCTATGAGAGGTTTTAGATTCAAATTCAAATATGCATCACCCTTGAGATGAATTCCTTGTTGGATAGGTCGATTACAGAGAGGGAAATCATGGAAGCTGTTTACCAAGTGGATCCTCGTAAGGCTCCAATAATTGATGGGATTTTGGGCCTCTTTTATAAGAATAATTGGGTTGTTATTGGAAATGATGTGCTTCAGTATTGTCATGAGATTCTCAATGGGAGTAGAAACATTAAGGACATTAATAAGACTATTGTGGTCTTTATTCTGAAAGTAAAAGAGGCGAAGGATATGACTTACTTCCGTCCAATCAGATTGTGCTAGGTTGTTTATAAGATGGTCTCTAAAGTTTTGGCGGATAAACTAAAGGTCTTACTTCCAAAATTTATCAATTAAAACCAAAGTATTTTTGTTTCGGGACAGATGATTCACGACAACGTCTTCATTGCTCAAAAGCTCATGCATTATCTTCAGAGTTATAAAAAGGGTCTGAACAAGGGTTTCATAATAAAGGTTGATATGGGTAAGGCCTATAATCGAGTCGAGTCAGATTTCTTAGAAAGTGTGATACTTCAGAAGAATTTTTCGGCCAGTTAGGTTGAGAAGGTTACGAGGTGTGTCCGAATGGTGCACTACTTTATTAAATGAAATTCGGCCTTATTAGAGGTGATCATCTCGGAAAGTGGTTTTCTTTAGGGAGGCCCGCTTTCTCCTTACCTTTTTCTCTTTTACATTTAGGCCTTTTCTAGGATGCTTCATTATGCTCAGGTTGAGAGGAAGATTCGGGGCATCCGTGCTAGTCTAAATGGCCCCAACATCAATCATCTCTTCTTTGCGGATGATGCGACTTTGTTTGTTAGGAATAGGAAGGAGGAGGTTAAGGCTATTAAGGATATTCTTCAGGACTTTGAAAAGGCCTCAGGCCAGAAGGTCAATTTCTTTAAACCTATAGTTTACTTTGTCCCCAATACTCCGAGAAATCAGAGACAACACCTTAGTGATATGATAGGGATGTGGGTTCTTGAGACCATGGACAATTACCTCAGCCTTTCGCTCATTATCAGCAAGAAAAAAACATGTGCATTCCAACACATTCTTGACTAGTTATCCTATAGGATTAATGGCTGGTCAAAAAGGCTAATATCCTATAGTGGTAAGGATGTTTTCATAAAATTTGTATTACAATCTTTACCAACTTATACTCTCTTAGTTTTCCCTGTTCCCAAAGGCACAATTGACGAGATGGTACCCAGAATACGGACCTACTGTGCGCTAGTGAATCTAAAGGTCATGGGTGGGCTATGATGGTATAGGACAGGTTGTGTACGCCCAAAGGTATTGGTGGTCTCGAGTTCAGAGATATTAGGCTCTTCACTATTTCTTTACTTTGCAAACAAGTGTGGCACCTTATAAACCATTGAGATACCTTTTGCTTCCAAGTTATCAGTTCCAAATATTTTTTGGATGGCGATATTTTTCACCCGAAGAAAGTCAAAAACCCTCTTTCACTTGGACAAGCATTCTAACGACGGCGAAAGCCTTGAAATTTGGTTTTGGATAGAAAATTAATGACAATAAAAGAGTTAGGATTGGGATGGTTCGTTAGGGATTCAAAGGTCTCGATGGCAAAGCTATGAGATTCTCTAGTGATGTCGTTTGGGAGAGAATGGTTCGTGGCTTATGGAAGCCTAACCATGTTGAATGGGATGGTGATCGAGCCCGAGAGATATATAGGGCTACATTGGCGGACCAGATTTGTGCGTTGCCCATCATTTCAAATGGCCGACAGATAGGGTTATTTGGTTCCACAACAAGAATGGAATCTATACTACAAACTTTGCCTACTCATGGCTTATTCTCAAGCAAATTGGTTTTGGCCCACATCAGATTTATTGGAGGATCATTTGGAAGATTCGGACACTCTCCAAAATCTACATTTTCGCTTGGAGGATCGATCATGAATTACTCCCAACAACTGTTAAGATTCCATCCATTAAGAAGAATGTTGGCTGGGGTTGCTTGAGGTGTAGGGGTGGGAATGTGACCGCCATCCATGCCCTTAAGGATTGTCTGAAGGCTCCTGCAATTCTCTCTCACGTTGGGATTGATGATCAGCTTCTTAACTATGATTACGAGAGGTGTACTGACAAGTTAGACTCGACTATGCACTTGATGGATAGGAAGGCAGTCAAGGACTTTGTTACGATCCTTTGGAATATTTAGAATAGTCGTAACAATGCCATTTTTGGGGCAAAAAGACGATGCCAGTGTAATTTGTGATAGGGCCAAGAATCTTGTGGCTAATTTTCAGATCCATAATATAACTAACAAGTTGATCATTCCTAAGACACATAGCCCACAAAAATGGGAGAAACCTAAATGGGCATATTAAAGTTAATGTAGACACAGTTGTGGCTGATGATAAGATAGGAATTGAGGTACTTGCGGAGGACAGTGATTGCTTTGTTCTTGGGGTATTAGGATCTATAACGTGGAGCACATGAGTACGGAGTGGGCTGAGCTTTGTGCGTTGACTGAAGGTATTAAATTGGCTCGCACGAATAATATCAAGAAAGTCATTTTTGAAATCGATTTTGCTAGAATTATCAATCGTGTTCAAAAAAAGCAGCAAGATGTAACTCTTTTTCTGAGGTTGACATTAAATGGGTTGGGCAATCAAAAAAAAGGTCGCAGATCATGCTAGTAGACTAGCTTTGGCTAAGAGCTGTAATCTATTTTTTTAGTTAAATTGTACGAGTGATATCCACAATATTGTAATCTTTGATTCATGTTAAATCGAGGTTGTGGCTTTCGAGCCCTTTTTTGTCAAAAAAATTAAACGAGTTTAGCTTTGCCTTTATCCTTACTAGTAGATGGCCCGGCTAGTTCCCAACACACATAAACCCTAAAATTACTTAAACAGATAAAGCTTACCAAATTCATACATGCAACCAAACCTAGCTTTCTGGAAAATCAACCCTAGCAAGACAGAGGCTTACCTTCCTTGCTACAAACTCAATTTAGAACAGAGACTTGACAATAGAATATCGGGTGAGAGAATTCTCATGGAATAAGGGTCGTATTTATAGGCACTAAGTGTCCTAGAAATCTTAAGATACTCTACTTGACTTAGGAAAGGTGTTATTTGCATGAAAAATATTCCTAGATACACCATATCTTTATTTCCTAATTTGAGTCTGCCTTTGACTTTGACTAACAAACCGCCGGTTCGCAACTTAATTGGTGAACACTAGTTCACTAAACAGATTAGCAAACACAATTTCAATGAATTTGATGAGGCCCCATATCACATCTTTTGGCATATATTACTTACGGATCCTTACTAAGACTCCTTACTGAAACTGTTTTGGCAAAGTTCTTACTGATCCTTCTAACGGGCATCAATTCGCCAAAACACTAGTAAACCCCTTGTTGATATCATTGGGCGAACTCCCAGTTTGCTGAGGCACTGGCGAACTCTCATTGACAAGGCTAAAACTTTCAAGCCCTATCTCGGGATGTTGCACCTTAGACCATTTCCTTACACACGAGTATCAATTCCAAAGTTAAAGTCACTTACCTAGTGCTACGATGATAAAAGTTGAATGAAATAACACAGATAACGTACTCAAAGTATGAAGGAACTCACCAGAAATCTTTACTCAGAGCTTTATCTACTATACGGGTTCCTTACCTTTGGCACTAGAATCTTCTCCCGTTTCTTTGGCTAAAACAATAAAACGACTTTTCTCAACATAAAAAAAACAAGACATTATAAAATAACATGAATCTTTAGATATGCAGCTTCTTTCTATCTGGTAAAGCTTAAAGAAAGGTTTTAGAGTTTACCAGTAGATAGCTTAGGACAGAAACTCTTTTAAGCTTAATAGACAACACCTTCATTAACGACGAAGAACACTTTTGGTTTTTCTTCGATGATAACAAAGACTAGTAGAGAATATAAAACAGAAGTCTCCTCTCCACTACCAGGCTATCCTATTTATAGATAACTCACATCCAAATCCAACTTAGGATTAACTCTAATAAGTAATCATTCTCATACGCTTCCACTAATTAACCACATCCTACGAGGCTCTCCAGGTGTCTTAATTACTGACACGTTACCTCCAATAGGATACTAGATGACCTAAACGTGACTTACTAACTACCCCCTTACATTAGCAGTGACACAAAACCACGGGTGGCAAACTTATTAGTAGGAAAGTCCGCCTAATAAGGTTCTTGCCACAACAAAGAACTCATCACCCTGCGTAGTGCAACTCTGCAGTCTCGGCGAAGTTCTATGATGTATTTCACCAAAAAATTACCATCCTTATCTTGTCTAAGTCTTGAGAATTAAGCGATCTTCGCCAGCGTAGTTTCCCAAGCATGAAAAACTCACCAAAAAAGGGTGTGACAACTCCCCCACCCTTATAAAAATTTTGAACTCAAAATTTCGTACCTACGAAGACATGTGGGTATTGTTCTGTAACACCCCTTACCCGAGACCATTTCTGGAGTCGAGCATGAGGCATTACTTGACTTAACTTAAAAGTTCGGGGCATAAAAATTTACTTTTAAAAGTTATTTTACTGTTCATAATAAGGCTGTCCACCTGCGCAGAAGTCACTAAATCAATTACAACTCGAGCTACCAAACTTAAAATTTAGATCCGTAAATTTTCCCTGAAACTAGACTCATATATCTTTTTACCTTAAATTTTTTTAGAATTTTTGGTTCATCCAGTTTGTACAGTTTATTAGTTAAAGTCTCCCATGTTTCACTGATCGACTTTCCTGACCTCTTGTCACTAAAATTAAATTATCTCATTGTACAAACTTCATATGGTGTTCTCACTTGTTTCTACAAAAAATAGACTCAATAAGGAATTTATAAATATAAATTAAAACTCATAAATATTTTTTTACAAGTTTTAAAGATTTTCCAAAGTCAGAATAGAGGATTCCAAAAACCATTTTGACCTTGTATAACTAAAATGCAAATATCTCAGAATACATAATTCCTTTTTCTACGCTGTTATTTTTCTATGAAAATAGACTCAATAAGCTTTAATTATATTTCACTATTGTTGTCTCAAAACTGATTCACTACCAATTTTTACTTTTTCATGATTTCTATGCATAATTTATCACCTAGACATTTATAACAACAAACACCTTCATACTTAGTCATTTTAATAACTATTCATCATCAAATATTTACTTATCATCCTTTGGTCATATCTTAAGAATATAATATCGAAATGACCAAGTCCTTATACATGCCATAGCTCAAAACATTTATCGTCTTAAAATACCGACTTGTGGTAGTTGATAGTGTGAACGCTCTCCGACGTCTTCAAGATCCCGACTATGCATGATAATACTATATGAAAGAAAAAGAAATAAAAGAAGTAAGCATAAAGCTTAGTAAGTTTACAAGTAAATAAATAACAACATTTATCATAAACAATTATATTCATAAATTTTTATTAAGCATTAAGATCTCTACTTTCTTCTTTACTTACTCTCTTACTCGTTTACTTACTTACTTGCTTAACATACTCCTTCGTTGCTGAAATTTCTTTTCTCAATTGATAACTGAGATACTCTTAATCTTAATAACTCACCTGAACTTGTCTATTAGTCTTTTACCTGAACTTTCATGTAACATCGTCTATTTATTAGCCCGTTGAATCACTTGGAACACTAAGGATACTCGGGTCTCCTGTCTGAATATAACATGCCAAAGCTATGTCCCAGACATAGTCTTACATGGGATGTTTCTTTTACTACCAATGTCATATCCCAAATATGGTCTTACATGGGAGTTCTCATACAGGTGCCCATGCCATGTCCCAGACATGGTTTTACGGGGGACCTCTCATCTCGGTGCCAACGCCATGTCTCGACATGGTCTTACATGGGACCTATCATCTCGATGACAACGCCATGTCCCAGACATGGTCTTACATGGGATCTCTTTGCCCAAATGTCATGACATTTGTATCCAATACATTCCTAATGTTTCAACGGGGCCTTTATCATTGATTCTCTGTCATCTCATACTTAAGTCAACATTAAATAATTTCATGAAATAAATACATAATTGCTAGGAAATAGAAAAATTAATAATAATTATTGAAATATTGCATTTATTTACCGTAAACTTACCTCGGTACAAAATATGATCAAATCTAGCACTTTAGTCCTCAACATTTTTCTTTCCCCAGTCTAACTCCAGATTTTGTTCTTCTTAATCTATAATAGTAAATTTAGCTTATTTAATACTCACATTCATCAAAACAGTCCTTAACTCGAACTTTGACAAAATTACATTTTTGCCCCTAAACTTTTGCATATTTACACTTTTGTCCCAAAGCTCGAAAATTAAACTTCATCCCTTATTCTTATGTTTTATGACACACTGAAAATTTTTCCCTTCTATGGCAACATCAAATTCCCACTCTTAACACTTACTTCTGAACATTAGGTATTTTTACCGATTATGTTGTTTTACTTGTTTTCACTTAAAATCACTTAGCAAAAGTTGTTTAACATACTTTCAAGCTTCATATTCTACCATAAAACATCAAAAAATAAACACACTTCACATATGGGTATTTTTCCAAATATAAACTCTAGGTTAAATTATTGCTAGAATAAGCTAAATCAAGTTACCGGGACTCTAAAAACATAAAGAACATTAAAAACGGGGCTAGAACAGACTTACAATCGAGCTTGGAAGCTTGAAAAACCCTAGCCATGGTTTCCCCCTGTGAAATTGAGCCATGGGGTTTAAGATGGACAAAAATTGGCTTTTAATTTTGTTTTTAATTCATTTTAATAACTAAATGACCAAAATATCCTTAATGAAAAACTTTGGAAACATGCCTAACCATGTCCATTTTTGTCTACCAACTTAACCAATGGTCTAATTACCATATAAGAACCTCCAGTTTAAAATTTCATAACAATTTGACACTCCTAACATGTAGAACTCAGCTTTTGCACTTTTTACAATTTAGTCCTTTTGACTAAATTGAGTGCCCAAACGTCGAAATTTTCGAACGAAATTTTCACGAAATCATTTTGTGAAATCGTAGACCATAAAAATATAATCAAATATTTTTTTTCCTCATCAGATTTGTGGTCCCGAAACCACTGTTCCGACTAGGCCCAAAATCAGGATGTTACATGTTCTCTAATTGAGCTTTATCTTTCCCATGTAGCCTCTTGAGCTCTATGGTTCTGCCACGACACTTTGACCAAGGGAATTTCTCTATTTCTGAGTGCCTTGACCTCTTTATCCAGGATACAGACGGGCTCTTTTTTTGTAAGACAAACTTGGCTCCACCTCCAACACCTCTAATTGTACCACATGGTCTAGATCAAAGTGATATCTTCGCAGATCGACACATGGAACACATCGTGAATCTTGGATAATTTTGGTAGAAGATCTAATTGATATGCTATTGGCCCTATGCAATCCAAAATTTCTTAAGGCCTGATTAATCTTATGCTAAGTTTCCCTTTTAACCCAAAGCGGATAATCTTCTTCCAAGGTGAAGCCTTAAGAAAACACCTTGTCGCAAAATTCATAGGGCACATCTTTCCTTTTCCTATTTGTATATGCTTTTTGGCTATCTTGAGCAATCTTTAAATGGTTCTTGATGACCATTACTTTATCTTCTGTTTTGAAGACTAGTTTTGGGCCAACCAATTTCATCTCACTAAACTCCAACCAGCAAACTGGTGATCGACACTTTCTCCCACACAGCACCTTAAAAGATGACATGCCCAAACTGTCGTGATAACTGTTGTTGAACGTCAACTCTGCTAAAGGCACATACTTTTGCAAGTTCATCCTGAAGTCAATCACATAACTTAAGAGCATATCTTGCAATACTTGGATCACCCTTCCTGATTATCCATCAATTTGAGAATGGAAGGCAATGTTGAATCGAACCTTGGTTCCAAGAGACGTCTACAACTACTTCTAAAACCTTGATGTTAATTTAGGATTGAGGTTAGATACAATTGAAAAAGGAATACTGTGGAGGTGAACTATTTCTAAAATGAAAAACTCCACTAGCTTCTCCAATAAGTAGTTCGTATGCACTGCCATGAAGTGAGCTGACTTTACTAACCTATCCATGATTACATATATTGAATCCTCCTTTGACGCACAAAAGGGCAAGCTAGAAATAAAATCCATCGTGATTCTGACTTACTTCCATTCTGGGATCTCCAATGAACACAATTTACCTAAGGGAACTTGATATTCAGCCTTGACCCTCTGCAGGTTAAACACCTCATTACTAATTATGATCTCCCTTTTTATACTTAGCCACCAAAATATGCTCCTCAAATCTTGATACATCTCTACACTTCCCGGGTGAAGTGAAAAGGGTCTTTGGTGAGTTTCCTTCAAGACCTCCTTCCTCAGATCTTCTTCATTGGGAACATACAGTCTTCTCATAAAGCGTAGTTCTCCCTCATTCCCCAACCTAAAATTTCTTACATCGCTAGACTTCATACATTTATTTATCTTATTACATCGCACATCCTTGAGTTGAGACTCCAATATTTGGGAAAGAAAAGAGATTGTGCCCTTAACTCGGTGAAAAATGACCCATCATTCGCTAGACAAACTCTTGCTCTCAAGGAAGCCAGAGTTGAAAAGGTTTTCCTACTTAATGCATCAACCACCACATTTTGTTTTCCTGAATGGTACTCAATGTTCAGATCATAATCTTTTAACAAATCGGTCCATCTTCACTATTGCAGGTTTAGCCCTTTTTGAGTGAGCAGATATTTCAAGCTTTTGTGGTCCAAAAATATATGACACTTCTCCCCATAGAGATAGTGTATCCAAATCTTCAGAGCCAACACCATAGCAGCCAGTTCTAAATCATGATTTGGGTAATTATTCTCATAAGGCTTGAGCTGGTGTGACACATAAATAATCACATTTCCATTCTGCATGAGTACATACCCTAATCCATTCAAAGATGCATATGTGAACACTACGTATTTTGTTCCCAAATCTGATTGACTTAACATTGAGGCTTCGATTAATGCTTTCTTCAGTTCATCAAAATTGTGCTAACACTCTTCAGACCAATAAAACTTTTAATCTTCCCTTAATATTCGTGTTAATGGTGTCACAATTGTGGAGAACTGTTTACAAAACTTCTATAATACTCTACCAAACCAAAGAAAATGCGTACCTTTGTAACGCTCATCGATGAATTCCATTCTAGTATAGCCTAATTTTTTTTAGGATCTATCTTAATCCCATCTAGGGAGATGACATGGCCAAAAAAGTGAACATCCTTCAAGCAAAACTTACTATTGCTAAATTTGGTGTACAGTTTGTTTTTCTCGAAGAACATTTAAAATTATCCGTAAGTGTTCCTCGTGCTCTGCCTCACTCTTCAAGTAAATCAAAATATTATCAATGAAGATGAAAACACATCGATCGAGGTAAGGTTGGAATACTCTATTCATCAAATCTATGAACACTGCTAGCGTATTAGTCCAGCCAAAAGGCGTCCTAGAAATTCATAATGCCCGTAATGTGTGTGAAATGCAATCTTAGGAATATTATCCCCTTAGATCTTAACTTGATAATACCTCGACTATAGATCAATCTTTGAGAACACTCTGGCTCTACTCAGTTGATCAACCAAGTCCTCAATCCTAGGCAACAGATACTTATTCTTAATGGTAACCTTGTTCAGCTGCCTATAATCAATACACAATCGGAGGGTCTCATCTTTTTTCTTAAAAGATAATATTGGCGTACCCCAAGGCGAAACACTTGGTCTAATGAACCCCTTATCTAGCATAGCCTAAATTTTTTTAGGATCTATCTTAATCCCATCTAGGGAGATGACATGGCCAAAAAGGTGAACATCCTTCAAGCAAAACTCACTATTGCTAAATTTGGTGTACAGTTTGTTTTCTCGAAGAACATTTAAATTATCCGTAAGTGTTCCTCGTGCTCCGCCTTACTATTCAAGTAAATCAAAATATTATCAATGAAGACGAAAACACATCGATAGAGGTAGGGTTGGAATACTCTATTCATCAAATCTATGAACACTGCTAGCGTATTAGTCCAGCCAAAAGGAGTCCTAGAAATTCATAATGCCCGTAATGTGTGTGAAATGCAGTCTTAGAAATATTATCCCCTTAGATCTTAACTTGATAATACCTCGACTATAGATCAATCTTTGAGAACACTCTGGCTCTACTTAGTTGATCAACCAAGTCCTCAATCCTAGGCAAAAGATACTTATTCTTAATGGTCACCTTGTTCAGTTGCCTATAACCAATACACAATCAGAGGGTCTCATCCTTTTTCTTAAAAAATAATATTGGCGTACCCCAAGGCGAAACACTTGGTCTAATGAACCCCTTATCTAGCATTTTTTGCAACTGAGCTTTCAAATCCTTCATCTCTATTTGAGCCATTCTAAATGATACACTAGTATCAGCCCTGATTGCCCACCATTCATGTATCATCAAATCCATGCGAAAATAAGTCGTGAACATGGATAATTCTCAGTTTTAAATCTTTTTTTAATATTTTGAATACATTTACAAAACAAAAGAAAACAAAACATGTCTTATCAAAATACATACATAGGGTATGAGTTAGAACAACACTATTTTTGATAGAGGTTGCCGAGGCTCTAGGTTGATACGAACGGTGAAACAAATCGTGATTTACAAGAGTGGTTCTGTAGCATGTAGACATGAGAATAAGCTCAATGTTTTGATGATGGGTCTTCACATGGTCATATGACCACAAACCTAGTGGAGGTTGTTAACTTCGTCTTGAAACGTACACGTCATTTACTAATTTCATTTGTGTTCTCTGCATACACTGCCTAAGACTATATCAATATCATGTTGGAAAATGTGCTCATATTGTAAGAAACATATAACTATTTTCTATGTATTTGAACGATAGGTAAATAAATAAAGTTAATTTCACATTTCACTATTATATCTTTTGTGTTTCTGTCTTTCATGTTCTGCATACATAGAGAAATTGTGACAAGAAAATATTAGCTCATTGATTGTCTAAGTTCAAGTTGATGATAAAAGGCACTGTAAGAATGTTTACATTACGAGAAAGATAACTTACTTCAGTAGATAATCTAAACTAGTTTGTAGCCCCGCAAAAAAAATCAAAGCGAGCATTTGATTCAAATAAATAGAAGGATTATTATGTCGTCTACAATTCCAATTAGGGAGATGACTAGTCTTGGCTATTGGAGCAGTTGACTCCACGGGTGGAGACATAAATGTACCCATTGGAATAATGATGCATTATACTGCACCCAAGTTGAATTAGTTCTGAATCCGTTTGTGAATTAATTCACTTGTGACATTTATGGTGTGAATTACTAAAATTATGAGTTAGTCACTGAACATACGTATATAACTCATGTACTTTGTTATAAGTGGAGGCTTATACTCTTAAGATGATCGAGTCAATAGCTGGTATGTTGGGTACATGACTTATGTCTGGAATGGCTTTACTAGCAACAATAGAATTCATAGCTCGATTAAAGAGTTAATGATATCCTCTCATTGGCATTATGTGGATTGATAAATAAGAAACGTGGCCATGGGTTGCTTGTTCTCGAACAAGAAATTTAGGACAGCCATTAGTTTACAATAATCATATTAATTATTAAGAAAACACAACGGTGATAATGAGATCCAAAAATTTGTTGGGCCTCATACATGCACTTCTGCATGTATGACGCAAGACTATCATAAACTTGATGCCAAAACTATCTACAACTGCATCATGGCACTAGTGAAGGACATGCCCACCATTCCTATGCTGATTTTGATTCTTGAAATACAATAATGATTCCAGCACCGAGTGTCATACTGGAAGGCGTAGTTGGCTAAACAGATAGCAAATAAGTAGTTGTATAGAGATTGAGATGCATCGTACAAAAACTTCAGGGATGGATAGCCGTTATGCAAGAGTACGTGCCAAGAATTTTCGTTGACTTACAGACGTGCCTTCTTACGGCCCAGATAACCAGCTACAACCGGGGAGAAGAATTTTCCACCGCATGTTCTGGACATTCGATCCATGCGTTCGAGCATTTCCCCCACTACAAGCCTCTTGTGCAAGTTTGTGAGACCTGGTTGTATGGGAAATATACGCAAAACTTCCTTATTACGGTTGCACAAGATGGGAATCGGAACGTGCTACTAATAACGTTTGCCATTGCGGAGTCGAAGTACATAAAATCGTGGAAATTTTTCCTAACGAACTTGCAAAGGTATGTTGTTAAACAAGATGATCTGCCATAATTTGATATGACAAATTAGGTTTTCTCGGTATACTTTAGGATCTTATTCTCGAGCAAAGAAGCATATATTACATAGTTTTTCATAATATTTAGATTTTAAGTTAATACGTGAAAATGTTTCATTTTTACTCATTTTGTGACCCAATTTGGCCAATAGTGCCATTGGGGGCCTAACGTGTGGTGGAGTAGTGTAGGAACCTCTTAGTGGATGAAAACGAGCGAGAATAGTGCCAAAAGAAAGGGTGTCGCGATATCCATACCTTGGCATCATGATACCTCCAACAGTATAGAAGATTGGAAACCACCCTTCAATGGTATAGCGATATCCAATTTGGCTATCGCGATATCCACCCTTCAAAAATACCCTAAGGCTCGAAACTGCTCGAGGTGTCACGATATCCTCTTCTGGTTATCGCGACACCGACATCGCGAGGGGGATAAAATTGGACAAAAAGGATAGTCTTTGTCCACCTGATCCACCAATCACCCAAGGCTCGTGTAGAGGTAATTTTGGCAACAAAAAGTTATCAGAATGCAACCTAAAACAACCAAATTTGGCTTAAAAAGAGAGAGACACACATTAGCTTAGTTTTAGCCTTAGTTTTCTCTAAGTTTTCTCTTCGTTTGTCTGTAACTTTTTTAGGGTTTCAGTTTTTGTTTTTCCTTCTTAGTTTTAGAGTTTATTTTTCTACATTTACTTTTTATTCCTGATGTTCTTAGTGTTAGTTAAGTTAGCTATCACTATAGCTTAGGTTTATTTACACTTTCAGCCCCTGTACCTTGGTTGTAAAACATTTCTAGGTTTAGTTTAATGTATTTCATTTTTTTTACTTTTAATCAGCTAAAGTTTGTTCCTTTTATGTTTATTGCTTTAGATTTTCTTGTTGAATTCTTTTAGTTTTATGTTCTTTAAATTTTCTTGCATAAAAATCCAAACTTTTATATTTTTCTTAATTTTTACTTTAATGGCTTATTTGATTTTCATTTACATATTCATTCTCTTTATTTTCAACATGACTAGCCAAACCTAAAAGGGGTTTGGTTAATAGAGATGCGGGTAAGTTGATTTTTGGACAAAAGACTAAATCATAATAAATTGGACTAAATCGAATAGACCTAAAAACTTAGGAAGTGACGCTCCTATGGGAATATTAAGGCAAGTGAGACCAAGATGAAATATGTTGCGCACCCATTCATTAGTCCTAGATTAACCGGTGAGATCGAGAGATAAATCAGATTAATTGGTCTAAGTCGATAAAATTGAGATCAAAAGACAAAATGGAGTCACTTAGTAATTTAAGCAATTTAAGTCCCTCGTTCGAGTACCGGTGAACCACATCAAAATCAAACAACTATCATTATTCATTTATTTGGTTAATTTCTTAGTTTTGTACTCTTTACAATTTAGTCCCTAGATTAGCATATATAATTTTATTGTAAAATTTTCTTGTTATGATTTGTCGTACTATAAAACCATATCAATAGCCATTTAGACTCTATAGTGTATGCTATTTATCACTCAATCACCACCTCTTTTGGGTTTGATCCTTGGAATACTTCAGTGTTCTTTTGTAACTCTACAAATATTACAACTAACTTGTACGCTTGCAGTAAAGCCACACTTTAAAATTGTTTTATAAAAATCGTTTGTTTTATGCGCACATGCGAATGCGGTCACAAGAAAACATATAACTGATGCATGTAGAATTCTATTCTCAACAATTGGAAAATATTCGGGTGATAAAGCCTGTCGGTTGTCGATTGGGTATCCCACCTAGGTCCTATGGAGTTGATCTCCTAAATAGGTGGTGTGCGTGTGGGAGGTTCTAGACTCTTCGATACCCTTGTGCACACACCATTACAGCTTGTGCTAATGCCTCGATCTATGTCGAACAATGTATCTATGAGGTGTATACACTAGAAATCACATTGCGTATTTGGGGAAATGAGTTCCTCACCCTGCAGGATTTGTCGACATAGGAAGTGTCTTTGCTGACTTTCGAGTTGGTCCCAAACTTAGGGCTACACAGGAAGCCCAAAGGTTACTCGTACGTCACTCGGATTCATGGTAACATGGGCTTGAGAGAGATGGTCGACCCTAAATGTTCTAGCTTGTGCAAAATAGTTGGTCATAATTGAAACAATTGCCCTAATCGAAAATAGCATCCAAGACAATCATCACGGTCGAGTGGAATATGAATTTACTTACCACATGTTCAAATGTATCTTAATTTTTTTATCAATATACTTAATTTTCTTATATGTTTGAAAAATTAAGTATCGATACCCCCTTGTCATAGTATCTATACCTTCCTCAAAGTATCAGTACCCTTGACAATGTATCGATACCATTTTATGGTACGATGTTTAAAAAATTAAAGGAAAAATTTTACCTAAGTATCAAATCTATATCACTTAAGTCTCTGCACAAAAGTCAAAATCCAACAAATCCAATTCACAATTCAACCACATAAGCTCAATTTCAATTTCAAAAATCACATTCACAAAAACATGTCTAAGTATAAAATTAAAAAAAAAATCACTTCATTAAAATGAGTCCAATGTTGTACTGAAATACTGAAAAAATGTTTAAACTTTACATTACAAAAATTGTATAATTTGAATTACAATGTTTGTTCATAGTTACAAATAATTATGTTTACATGTGTCAAAATTAATGGTTTGATGGAGTTGTCTGTAAGGTGAATCGTCGTGGTGCTCTTCCTTAGCATCGAGATTATTTGCAACAATCAATGTTCTCCTCACTCGAACCTGAATTGTATTAAACAAACTCAAAAAAATCATATGTCCCAAAGGATTACCTGGGAGGGGTGGAGTACTGGGGTGGCAATGGACTAAAGATATCAAACATCATTGATGGCCTCAGTTGCTGATGATCAAAATTGTAACCAAGCATCTCCAGATGATATGCGTAGCTTGACGACTCTGAAGCAAAACTCTATACCCCCAACTCTAGATGATAAGAATTACATGTTAATTGTGCTTATGACCTTACAAGTTTTGGCTCGGGTTGGGGAGAAGGAGCCAGATGACCTCGTCAACTTTATTGGTGCCCTGGTTAGTGCATGTGTCTAGGGACTACCATCAATTGGCCACCAAATAAATATGACAACCCATTCTCCATGTACCAACGTTGGTAGTCGACCGAGGGCATAAAATTAAAAAAAATGAATCCAACTGAGGCCCCTCCCCATCCAGGAATTCCATAACACAATATATTCTTGATTCTCCAATGCCCAATTCTTTACACATTTTCCCTCTTGTTAATTTCATGGACATTGTCAAAATTCTGTGCAACATCCGGAACATCTTGTTTGCACCCGAATTGTCGCAGAACTCGATCCCCATTGTACCAATCAACTGTTGAAAAACTCAAAATCGGCGCGTTAATGCACCACACGAGTGAGTAGACGTAAGCCAATGGAGGAATGACAGTCGCATCGTCTGGTGCGATATATGACATCCACACAAAATGCACAATTAATAACATGGTTATAGTGACATGAGTAAAATAACATAAATCAATAAAGTAATTACATAACATTAATATAATTTTCTTTTAGGAAAAGCATTACCCCTTCCATGACATGTTCCTTAATCATCTACCGATAGATAATGAGGATTTTCGACTTCCCAATACCCAGACTAGTATACCATTTAAAAATAAAGCAAACTTGTTAGAACATATTTTCATAAAAAAAATCTCGATCCAAGTTTTAATTTTTTTTACCTATTTACAAGTGGGAACACGTGTTTGGTGACTCAATGATGCCAAAAATGTCATCCTGTACAGGGCCCAAGACTACAACAATATCAGGCACCCACTTATATCTTGTGTTTTGTGCTTTGTTACTCGACACAGCTCACGGTACAACGTTGCCAATACTGCTAAGCCCCAATTGTATGAACAAGCAGTTTCCAAATCAGACAATAGGGACAAGTACATTAAGTGGACTTTATTATTATTTCGTCCGACACATGTACTCCCTATCACTTGCAGTATATACGCCTGAGCAGCACACATCTTCTCTCACTCAGTGGCACTACCCAATAAGGTTTCAAAATTTTCCTTCAACCAAGAAAATTTCAAACTCATAAATCTAACTTCACCATCACTGGACGAGTGTCTAAGCAAGTGATAGAAAAGCATCGCAGGTTCGAACACTTTAATTGAACCCTTGACAGCATAAATGTCAACTAGAATCCTAAGTTACAATGCAACATCTTCCAAGGTAATAGTGCACTCCCCACGCGGCAAATGAAATGTCTGTGTCTCCAAGCGTGTTACACCCTTAACCTGTCTCCATCGCCGAATTAGGATTACGAAACATTACTATGCAATCAGAAACATTTGAACATTTTATTATTCAATGATTCAATCACATTATAAACCATTCATACACATGCATAATGTCCCTAAATCGAGCCCTTGAGTTCCTAAAAATAGCTTAGAAGCAATTCGGGACCAATTTGAAACAAATCAAAAAGTTTAGGAAAATGATGCAAATTTTGCAAAACAAAGGTCACACGACCGTGTGGCTAGGCCGTGTGACTCTCACGGCTGACACTCACGCCCGTGTCTCAAGCCGTATAACCTTTGAACTAGGGACAAACAGTCGTGTCCTAGCCTTTGTCCTCACCCATGTAACTTTCTAAGTAGGGCCACACGCTCATGTCCCAAACCGTGTAACTCACTAACTTACACCCATAAGAAATCATCAAATGACACACAGCCGTGTCGCCAGGCTGTGTGAGAGTCACACACCTGTGTCTCAGGCCATGTGGACCCAAGTCTACCTAAAATCAAGCCATTTCTAATATCATTTCATGCATAACTATATAAACCATTTGTGCACACAATCAAGTAGTTCAAACACCATTCAAACTTGCATAAACATACCATTTCAAGCATCCTAATTTACCTAACCAATATGCCATTCAAAGGCACCACAAACATTTCAAAAATTAACATGTCAACATAAGTCAACATTACCTTATTTCAAGCATCATAATCTAGCTTAATTCTTTACCAAAACATATCTCAATTTATCCATTTTCAACCATTACAAGCCTACCAAAATACCATACCTTTCAATAACTAAAAGTGGTTAAGATGACTT
Organism: Gossypium hirsutum; assembly: GCF_007990345.1. NCBI lineage: Eukaryota > Viridiplantae > Streptophyta > Magnoliopsida > Malvales > Malvaceae > Gossypium > Gossypium hirsutum. The sequence continues at coordinate 34,088,535 of NC_053442.1, forward strand.
TACTCAACAAGCATTACAAGTCCATCAACTTCAAAGACACAAGCATAATAAAACAACCATTAATACTACCATGAGCCATCAATACAATAGACCTATACATGATAATATTGTTATTTCCATACATGATAACTTAGCTCATAAATGAACTTAACCATGTCTCAAGTAATCATTTTTATGTCATTTTCAACAAGCCATGATAACCTTAAAAACAAGCACATCAAAGTAACCAATATCACATGGTAAGGCATCAAAATCTACAAAACCAACCTAGCTTTCCAAAGCTTATACATGCCAAAACACTATTAACACATACACCTTAATGCCATCAAAAAGCACCCTATACATGTCATTATAAACCATAGTCAAATTACTCAAAAACTACCAAATTGTCCAATGGATAGGGTGATAGATCTCCAACGAACTTCCAATCAATTGAGCTTCCGATAATCTGTAAAGCAAAGGAAAATAACTACGTAAGAAATGAATACTTAGTAAGCTTGTATAAATTTTAACGTAATATACCATTTCAATAATGAACTTAATAGAACAAGTATAAACCTTTACCAATATCATAAGATTAATAAAGCCTATATAACACCATCAAACTCACAAGTTAGCATACTTGTTCATGATACATATGAAATCAATCATGTAGATATAAACATAACATTTAATTCATCATCGTTACCAAATAATCATGTTTCATTCCATTAGCTTACTTACCATTTCCAAATGCTTAGTATAATCCTAAACAGCATCATCAAATCACATGTTAGTGCACTTGTCCATAATATAAATGAGTTCATCCGTAGCATAAGTAGATTTACGACATATAACCATACCATTTAATTCATCAACCTTTTTATAACATCACGTTACATCTCAATTGTGAACTTACCATTTCATTCCCTTTTCTTACCCGTTGAACCATCTAGAATAGCATCAGATACTCAGGAAAAGTGTGCCTTTACATATAACCGTAACTTTTCCTTTACACCAATGCTCACACGAGATGTGAAATAGGCCTGCTCACACGAGCTATAGGTCGAAATGTAAGCTACACAATACTGTTCACATGAGCTGTGGAGTATCCCCAACAAATGCAGGAGCTCAGTCATCAGTAGGACATTCAAGACCAGCACCCGAAACATGAAATCCCTAATGACAGGTCATTTGTAGCCTAAGAATTCTTAAGGTTCAACTAGGACTCGATATCCGTCAATTCGTCATAATGTGGATACATTCTCATATATATTGATTCATTTACATTAAAAAACATAGTAAACATTTAATTTAAATAACATTATAACGATTACAGTTCATACGAACTTACTTGACTAAATCACAGCAATGACTAGGTATAGGGGCTATTTGGTAATTTTCTCTTCTCATTGATTTTCCACTCGTTCTTGATCTAAAATAATAATTCCATTAAATTCACTATTTCTAACAGAAAAATCAATTCAATTTATGCAATTAAGGTCTTTTGACATTTTTACAACATTAACCCCAATATTTTACTTTTATATAATTTAGTCCCTAAGTTCAAAACATGCAAATTAACCATTTTTTTCAATTAATCACATTCCAACATTGAAAATAATTAATTTAGCTTATAATCATAATAATGAAAATTTACAAAATTACCCTCAAAGTTTACCCTTTTTGCAATTTAGTTCCTAAACCCGAAACTTGCAATTTCATTATTTCTAAATAAAATTCATGCAACCCAATTTTTACCTATTTTTATAACAGCTATTTATCATCCATTTGTAACATTTTCCTTTAATTTTACCATTTTTACAAATAAGTCCTTACACCTTAAAATCATCAAAAATTACTTAATAAAATATGTCTATCTAACAACAAAGCTTAACAATCTACCATAAACTTTCACAAACAACTCAAATTCGTCCATGGTGCATTTTAAAACATTTCATAATTTCAAAAATAGAGGTATAGATTAGATGGGTCTTGTTGATGCCATTTTTTTTTTTGAAAACGGGGTCGACTTGGATTTTGAAAACAAAAACAAAGATGAGAGTCGCCACCAATCTTTTTTGATGAGGTGTGATTGGGTCACCTCGAAAAGTGGTTGTTTTTAATAAATGATTTGATTTTATTAAAACAACGATTTTGGTCCGCAAAATTCAAAAAAATAAGTTCGAGAGTCGGTTACATACGAGGAAGGACTAGCACCCTCGCAACACCCAAAATTGGTACCTAGTTGATTAATTAGCCTTTTAGTGTCGAAGATTGAAAACTTTGAAGAGTTTTAAAAATACGATCCTTAAAAAATACTCGAATGACATGGGTTGGAATTTAAGATTCTCTTGTTCTGAAGGAATATCACATCCAGCACGTTAGGATACAATACTTTAAACCCTCAAAACCAAGATTACCTTATGGCTTCCACAACCCATACTTTTGAAATTTTAAGAGGATATTTGGCTATTTGGTGGAAAGAGAAATCGAAACCCAGCACGTTACGGCACGTTTTCTCGAATTTCCAAACGTAAAAGATTGCCTTATTTTCGAAATTTTCCGTTTACGAATTTGTGTAAAAAAATAATGTAATATTAAAATTGACATATGAATAAAATGTTACACTAATGAATGACAACAATATGAAAACACGAATAAACGAATTACAGTACATGATGGCAATAATCACATGAAGCATGTCACATTAATATCAATATTAACAATCAAGGAAAACGAAACAAAATAATATATGGAACAATTTGGAGTAAATAGTATAAAACAATTTAAAGCAAATAATATGTAAAACAAATTAAAATGAATAATATTCAAAGCAATTTAAAAATAAATAACATATAAAATAATTTAAAATAATATGTAAAAAGTTTAAAATAAATAATATGTCAAAAGAAATCTTAAGTGAATAATATGTAAACAATTTTATTTTATTTTATTTTAAATGATAATGAATGATGTGCATGAAAACAATTCCAAATAGATAATATAAAGTCTAACATAAATAATATATATATAAATTTAAAATGAATAGTAGATTAACATAGTTTAAAATGCATAATATATGAAAAAAATTAAAATATATAATAATAGAATAATTTAAAATAAATAATATAAATTTTAAAATAAATAAATAAATAAATAAATTGCAAAAATAAAGTGAAATTAATAGATTTGGGACTAAATCGGGACAAAAATGAAATAAAAGGGTAAAAATCGTAATAAAATAACAAAGAGGGCTAAAAACAAAAGACGCGCAAAGGTCAAGGACCAAATGGGTAATAAAACCCAAATCTGGACACGTGTCTGTTGTTTCAGCGCATCTGTGAGCCAGGGACAGGATTGAAAAACAAGCAAAATTTTGGGGCTAGATTTTAAAAAATAAAATAAACAAAAAGGGAGTAAATTAAAAAAGCCATAAATGCGGAGGGACCAGGGTTGTAAGTAACCCATTATTTAAAAAGCATGGATCCTCCCTGGAGCGGGTCGGGTCGTGCGCAAATAGATGCTAAAATGACGCCGTTTTGGCTCCTGAAACCAGGGCTCAAAACGACGTGGTATGGTCCCTGCATGTGCGAGGAGGTGGAGCGGCGCACATGCGCAGTGGCTAGCTGCATGTGGCTAGGGTTTGCTGCTGCTGAAACTTTTTTAGTTTGTGGGCTATTCGATTTTTTAATTTTTTGGCCTGTTCGGTTAGATTTAATTTTGGGCTGGCATTTTGGGTTTGTAAATGGACATTTGTTTTATTATGGACTTTTAACTGGTTTTGGGCTCAGGCATAAATGGGTCATTACAGCTGCCCCTCTTTGCTCGTTGTTGTGTAACGAGAACAGAGCAAAGACCTTCAAAAGGGCCAATTTTACCCGGGCTAGCCGGATCTTGTCTTCGTGGTACTGTTCCAATCCGCTATGTCATGTTGCTTTGATTCACTCCACTGCAACTTCAAAGAGATACGACTTGTAGCTTCAATCCACTCTGCCGCAACTTTAGGGGGATAAGGTTTGTGGTTATAGTCTACTCCACTGCAACTTCAGGGAGATAAGACTCATGATTTAGTCTTCTCCACTGCAACTTCAGGGAGATAAGACTCATGATTTTGACCTGCCCCTCTGCAACTTTAGGGGGATGGGACTGGTGGCTTAAATCTGCTTCCCTACTACCTTGGGAAGATAAGATTCACCGTCTTTGATCTGCTCCACTACTGCTCAAGGAGACAGGATCTTCAATCTTCAACCTACTCCACTGCAAACTCAGAGAGGCAAGGTTGATGTTTTTGATATGCTTCACTGCCAGTACAGGAATACAAGATCTGTTGTTTTCAGTCTGCTCCGCTGCAAACTTAGGAAGGCGAGGCTGGTGTCTTCGATCTGCTTCGCTGCCAATACAGGAAGACAAGATCTACTATCTTCAGTCTGTTTCGCTGCAAACTTAGGGAGGCGAGGCTGGTGTCTTCGATCTGCTTCGTTGCCAATACAGGAAGACAAGATTTGCTATCTTCAGTCTGCTCCGCTGCAAACTCAGGGAGGTCAGGCTAGTGTCTTCGATCTACTTCGCTGCAAGTACAGGAAAACAAGATCTGCTATCTTCAGTCTGCTCTATTGCAAACTCAGGGAGGTCAGGCTGATGTCCTCGATCTGCTTCGCTGCCAATATAGGAAGACAAGATCTGCTATCTTCAGTCTACTCCGCTGCAAACTCAAGGAGGTCAGGCTGGTGTCTTCGATCTGCTTCGCTGCCAGTACAGAAAGACAAGATCTGCTATCTTCAATCTGCTCCCCTGCAAATTCAGGGAGGTCAGGCTAGATATGATGACTTTAATCCATCCAACTGCAACTTTAGGGGTATAGGTAACTTCATTGATCTGTTCTCTGGGGAACATAACCTGTAAAATCTATTTCATGGACCTATTTATGCCTAATGTTTAGGATGTCATGATTAGAATGAATCAAATGCTCCTAACTAGATGTGTATGAATGATATTTGCATTGAATCATATTTGTATGAACGCAGAATGTCATTTTTCGAGAGTGATCCTCTTTTAATGCTTAGGTTGTCATTACTCCTTGTTCTCCAAGGTTCTATCACTAATGTCTTATTGTTCAGTCGACATCTTTGATAGAAAATCCAAAGAAATAGTCATAATTTAGACTATTCTTTCTCCAATGCTTCTAACCCTTAAGTTGGTTAGTTCTAAACAATAACCCTGTTTCAGGTCCTCTTACTATTGAGAAGCTTTCAGAGTAATATGTAGAACTCCTTCTATTTCAATATTGCTAGTCCATTAATCATTACTTCAATGAAAAATTCTTGAAAAAGATTATCAAAGTGGACAAGATGAAGTTTCGTTGAGAGCAAAGCTCGAAATGAATGAATTAATCCAGATAGCAAATTTTGCTAGAATACAAAAATGAGAATAAACTAATCAAAATGTCGTATTTTTCCAAAATATAAAATGAATAAAATAGGTGCCCCATATATCGCAGCAAGAGTTTTTCTACCCAAACTTCTTGAGGACCCTTTTGAACTTGATATGTGTTTAAAAGTTCTAGAAGATTTTGTTGATGCCCCGAGGTATAGCATCCCTCCTTCTTGTTAATTTATAGAGGGCAAGACTACCACACACCCTACCTTTAATCAAAAAAATTTGAATTGCCCATTACTGGGTTTTCAATTCAAAACCCCTTTGGTCTCGATGCGCCCTTTACGGGTTTTCACCTTGGCCTCTCCCTTTCTGTTTTTAGGCAAAGTACTTCTTCACTAAATCTAAATTTCAGGATTAGGCAGGCATTTTCCATCCATCTCAGTCAAAATTAATGCTCCTCCAGAAAAGGCCTTCTTTACTACATAAGGTGCTTCCCAGTTTGGCATCCACTTTCTTCTGAAGTCTTTTTGTATGGGAAGGATCTTCTTTAGTACCAAATCCCCTTCATGGAATTCCCTAGGACGAATTTTCTTATTGTAAGCTCGTATCATTTGTTTCTGGTACATTTCACCATGACGGATAGCTCTTAACCTCTTTTCTTCAATCAAGTTTAGCTGATCATATCGGGATTGAATCCATTCTGCTTCATCTAGTTTTAATTCTAATAAAACTCAAAGGGAAGGAATCTCAACTTCGATGGCTAAAATTGCCTCCATTCCATAGACCAATGAGAAAGAAGTTACCCCGGTAGAGGTTCTGACAGACGTTCGATAATTACAAAGGGCAAATGGTAACTTCTCATGCCAATCTTTATAAGTCTTTGTCATTTTCCCCACAATCTTCTTGATGTTCTTATTAGCTGCTTCCACTGCGCCATTCATTTTTGGGCGATATGAAGATGAGTTATGGTGCTTGATCTTAAATTGACTATAGACCTCCGCTATCGTGCGGTTATTCAAGTTCAATGCGTTGTCAGATATAATCCTTTCGGGCATCCCGTACCGACATATGATCTCTATTTTTAGAAATTTACTGACTGTCGATTTCATGACTGTAGCTTCTACCCACTTAGTAAAGTAGTCAATCACTACAAAGATGAAACGATGTCTATTTGAAGCTTTTGGTGATATCGGCCTAATGACGTCCATGCCTTAGATGGAAAAACTTCATGGAAAAGTCATGACGTGAAAAGGTGAATGAGGCACATGAATTTTGTCCCCATAAATCTGGCACTTATGGCATTTCTTGGCATACTTAATGTAGTCCCTTTCCATGGTAGACTAATAATATCCGAGTCTCATGACTTGCCTGGCCATTGTAAAACCGTTAGCGTGTGTTCCACAGACACCATCGTGGATCTCTTCTAAGATTTGCTTAGCCTCAATAGCATCCACGCATCTTAGCAGCACCTGATCCTTTCCTCTTTTGTATACGATCTCTCCATCTAAAGCGTAGTCACTAGCCAGCCTCCTCAACGTTCTCTTGTAATTCTCAGTTTCTTGGTCTGGGTATTCGTGATTTTTCATGTATCGCAATATGTCTTGATACCAAGGGTGATCGTCTTTTCCTTCTTCTTCGTCAATATTACAACAGTGGGTTGGAGCCTCATAAATGCTCATTTAGATAGGCTTCACATCTTCTTGTTTATTTAATTTGATCATGGAAGCCAATGTAGCCGAAGCGTCGGCCATCTGATTCTCATCTCGTAGGAGATAATAGAAGGTGATGTCGTCAAACTCTTCAATTAATTCCAGGACTAGCTTTCGATAACTAATCAACTTGGGGTCTCTTGTTTCCCACTCGCCTTTGAGCTAATAAATCACTAATGCAGAATCTCCATATACCTTAAGTACCTTGATTTTGTGTTCTATAGCCGCACGGATTCCCATGATACATGCTTCATACTCCGCCATGTTATTTGTGCAATCAAAATCTAATTTGCTAGTGAACGGATAATGATCACTGTCTGGAGATACTAAGACTGCCCTGATCCCGTTACCCACAGCAGTTGAGGCTCCGTCAAAGTTTAATTTCCAAGCATTGCCTGCTTGTGTGTCTGCCTCAGCAGTTGCCACATACATTAGATCCTCATTTGGGAAATCGAAGTTCAAAGGCTCATAATCTTCCAGAGCTCTACTAGCTAGAAAATCTGCTATTGGGCTCCCTTTTACGGCGTTTTGATCTATGTAGGCTATGTCAAATTTAGACAGTAGAATTTGCCATCGGGCCATCCTTCCGTCCAGAGTGGTTGACTCCATCATGTATTTCAGAGGGTCCAATTTTGAGATTAACCAAGTCGTATAGTATAACATGTATTCTCTTAGTCTCCGAGTAGTCCAGGCCAAGGCGCAACACAATTTTTCAATCGGCAATTATCTCGTTTCACATTCAGTGAACTTTCTTGCTGACATAGTAGATTACTCTTTCTTTTCGTCCTGACTCATCATATTGGCTGAGCACGCACCCCATAGAATTTTCGAATACTGCCAAGTATAGTATCAGTGGCTTATTTGGGCAAGGTGGCATCAGTACTGGGGCGTTGGACAGGTAATGTTTGACTTTTTCGAAAGTTTTTTGGCATTCATCATCCCATACACCTGGATTGTGTTTCTTAAGGAGACGGAAAATGGGGTCACATTTCTCAGTTAACTGTGAAATAAACTAAGCAATGTAATTTAGTCTTCCTAGAAAACCTCAAACTTCTTTCTGAGTACTTGGCAGAGTCAATTCTTGTATGGCTTTGACTTTGTCTGTGCCAATCTCAATTCTCCTTTCACTGACTAAGAATCCTAGCAACTTTCCCGATCTAGCCCCGAAAATGCATTTGGCTAGGTTAAGCTTTAGCTGGAATTTTCTTAACCTTAGGAATAGTTTTCTCAGGACTTGCACATGTTCCTCCTATGTTCTAGACTTTGCGATCACGTCGTCAACATAGACTTCTATCTCTTTATGCATCATGCCATGAAACAAGGTTACCATGGCTCTCTGATACGTCACTCCCACATTTTTTAGTCCAAACGACATCACTTTGTAGCAAAATGTCCCCCACATCGTTACGAAGGTGGTCTTTGCCATGTCTGCAGGATGCATCCTAATTTGGTTGTACCAGGAGAAACCATCCATGAAGGAGAACAGTGAGTATCCGGCCGTGTTTCCCACTAAGGTATCGATATGGGGCAATGGGAAATTGTCCTTAGGACTGGCTTTGTTCAAATCTCTGTAGTCCACACACATTCGCACTTTCCCATCTTTTTTAGGAACAAGGACTATGCTGGCTACCCATTCTGAATACTTGACCACCTGCAAGAACCCAGCATCAAACTACTTCTAAACTTCTTTTATTTTCAGCAAGACATCAGCCCTCATCCTTCGGAGCTTTTGTTGGATTCGTTTACATTCTTCCTTTATGGGCAGTCGATGTAACACAATATCAGTACTTAGGTCGGGCATGTTTGATAGGGCCATACGAAGACATTTTAAACTCTTGAAGCAACCCAACGAGGTCTCGCCCTGTTTCCTTTGTAATGCAAGCGCCAATTTTTACCTCTCTTCCCTCTCCTAAGCTCACGACTTCTACTGGTTCCTTATAAGGTAGGATTTGTTTTCCTTCTTGCTCTACCATTCTTAACAAATCAAGAGATAAAACATTGTCTTGGTTATCTTCAAAATCCTGAGGATCATCTGTACTCATGTCTTGTTCAAATAGGGACCCTGAGTTAACAACAGCGTTGCTCACATCATTAATTTCTGAATACCTGTTATTGGGACGAAGGGATGTCCAAAGAAAGAAGAATCTAAGAATAGTTGTATGCACAGTATGATTATACATGGAATAAAAAGAATGAAAGAATATTTGCTTGAAGTGAGACTGAATAATATGTTTTCATTGAAATAACATTTTGGACATGAGCCTTTTACAAAAGATTCTTATTGCCCTCAGGCTTAGAGCAACAAGTGAGTTCTGAATATTACTCTGAATTAGTTCTAAATGTTACAGGGATCTCTTCTACAGTCTAGTTGTCTAGAACACTTCCAGGCTCGTAAGGGCGGATGCCTGACATACTTTCTTCTTCGAGTTCTTCTTTGAATATGGCATTGATGTTTAGGTTTCCTAACATTTCTTCTGCAGTATTTCTTCTCAATGTCCTTCGTTCAGGGTAAATGGTTCCCCCTGATACGAAGGTTCTAGATATATGGGGGAAGGTCATAGGTTTCATTTATGGATAAATGTCTCTTCTACTCAGACGCGCCCTCCTCTTTTCTTGCCTCATTTCCAACTCTTTCCTTCTTTGATTTGCATTTGGCTTAAACCTTAAGCCAAAGCGGTCTCATTTATCCTTCATTATTGGTGTCTCTACCCTTCCTTGAAGGCACCTTCTGAGTCCTTTCCCAGGCAAGGCTCCTCTCCCAACTGTCATTTGCAATCCCATCCTCGTGGTTTTGGATATGCTGGGCCTTGGGATCTTATTCCCTTCAACAACAAAGGCTGCGTTTACGAATTCCAAAGATTGAAAGGAACACTCGATTGCCCCGTCGTCCGTTCCTAAATATGGCGCATCGCTGGTTACCGATGCAATGATGTCTTCTTCAGCGCTTATCGCAACCAGCTGACCTTTAGTCACCAATTTCAACTTCTGGTGCAATGATGAAGGCACCACTCCTGCTGAATGAATCCAGGGTCTTCCCAACAAGCAATTATACGAAGGCTTGATATCCATCACTAAGAAATCTACCTCGTACGTATTTATGCCAATCAAAAGGGGTATTTCTATTCTTCCCATTACCCTCCTTTCAGTGCCGTCAAATGCTCTCACTATATTCTGGCATGATTTCATGTTAGAGTAATCCACTGGTAACCTATTTATGGTGGATAAGGGTAAGACATTCAAAGCCGATCCATTATCGATTAACACCCCTGGCAACGTGTATCCCTTGCAGCGAGTGGTGATATGTAGGGCTTTGGTGGCTCCTCTTTCCCCCGACGGTATTTCATAATCACTAACGAAGATAAACTTTTCAGGACTTATATTGTTAACCAGGCGATCCAACTTGTTCACTGAGATATCGTTAGCAACATAAGTCTCATTTAGCACTTTTATCAACGAATTACAATGTGTCTCCGAACTTAGAAGTAACTCGAGCACTGAGATACGAGCGAGTTGCTTATGCAGTTGTTCCACCACGCTATACTCGCTATGCTTTAAGAATTTTAAGAATTCTCTAGCCTCGCTTTCAGTCACCGGTTTGTTAATATGCGATTCAGTTCTGGCCATCTTTGTTTTTTCTTACTCAACTGCCAAGGCTTTTCCTTTTATGGGCTCCACTCCTACATTTGTTGGCTCGTAGCATTTTCCACTACATGTATAGAAGCCTACATCATTTCCCTCTTCTGAAGCATTTATCGAGTTCTCCTCTCCCGGGATCGTCACACTGCAGTCATAATTCTAAGGAACCCTTTTGCTATCATTATATGGAAAGGATACAGGTTTTTGGATTATGACTCTCGGTGCCATTTGTATTCCAGCTTCTATGTTCCTTGGTCGCGAAATAATCACCACCGGGTGATTAACCTTTTGGGCTTTTCCCGTAGATCCTTCCTCCGAGGCATAAACTTCTCCCTCCTCTAATCCTTTGATCTCTTCATAAAACTCCAACTCTTTGTTGTTCATTAGATTTTGTACCACGGCCCTGAACTCAGTGCAGTTTTGAATATCATGGCCCTCTTTGGCGTAGAACTCGCAATATTTCCCTGCTCCTTCGGGCCTTTCCTTTGATTCTTACTTGATTAAATCTCCATTTATCATTCGTTTCCAAACCCATTTCAATAGGGTTTTTACCTTCGCAATGTCATCCTTGATTCTCCTTCCCCCACTCTCAATTATTGCGTTTACCCCTTATCAAAATGATTGGGTAACAAATTTCCTACTACGTTTGGTCATGATAGGCCGCCAAGCTTTACAATCCCCATCTTAATGAGTCTTTCAACCACCTTCTTAAATGCAGTGCAATTCTCGATCGAGTGCCCCATTATCCCTGTATGGTATTCACATTGGGCATTCACGTCGTACCATTTGGGGTACGGAGGTTGCATGGGTTTGAGATAAAATGGAGACACCAGGTGTGCATCGAATAGATTTTGATACAGTTCCCTATATGTTATTTTAATGGGCGTGTATTGAAGTCTCTCTGTGTTAGGCCTTGTGTTGGGCTCTTGCCTTGAGGGGCCCTGGTGACTAGTGGCTACCGTTCTTAAAGGGCCAACAGTGATCGGTTTCGAATAACTCTTACTATATGTGATTATTTTGTTCACCTCGCTTTCTTTTTTCCTTGGGGTTGGTCTTTTGGAGCTTTCCCCCGCGTCTATTTTACCGCTTCTTATTGCATTTTCAATCATTTCACTGGACATTACCATATCCAATAAGCTCTTGGTGGCATTCCCCAATATGTGGTTGATGAATGGGACTTAGTGACCTCTTTTTCCAAAAAGGGTGGCTGGACTTGCGTTGCCATCTCCCTCCATCGTTAAGCGTACTAATGAAACTCTCGTTTTGTTTCTTCTATATGTTCTGTAACGTAATTCTATCAGGTGTCATATTTGTCACATGACTATATTGCTTCATAAAAGCTTGCGCCAAGTCTCTCCATGAATTAACTTTAGCACGACTCAGCTGGTTGTACGACTTGGCTGCAGACCCGATCAAACTGTCCTGGAAACAGTGGATTAATAGTTTATCATTATTGACATATCCTGTCATCCTTTGGCAGAACATAGTGATATGAGCTTCACGACAACTAGTCTCGTTATACTTTTCGAACTCCGGCATCTTGAACTTAGGCGGGAGCACTAAATCAGGGACCAAATTCAGATCATTGGCTTCAACTCCACAATGGTAGTCAGTGTTCTCCATGGCTTTAAATTTTTCCTCTAGCCATCTACACCAGTCCTCAAGTTGTTTTGGCAGGTCTATTCTTGTTTTTTCTATTTCTGCCACATCATCGAGATCAGAGACCACAGGATTGGTAGGGTTGTCTCCGGGATTAGAACCTGAGCCCGTTTGAACGTGCATTGGTACCGAGGCACTAGCCTGATATTGAGGTCTAATATTGACAGGTATTCTTTGCAGGCACATATCTGGTTGTGCCTGGGTGCTTGTCGGGGTGAAACCCGGAGGATAAACAGGGCTTTTTCCTTTATCATTCCCTCCAGCCAATAACTGTGCCAACTGGTTCATCATAGTTTTTTGGGCTTTTAGCATGTCTTGTTGGGTTTTATCCAGTCATTCTTGCATCTGATATTGCATCTCCTTTTGCAATTGTTTCAATCTTTCTAACCTCTGATCCATTGCTTTTGTTTGGTGACGAGTACCGTAATGATATTTGGTTGGTGGATTTTTTTTGGTTTCCAGGGTAACTGTCATAATTTTAATTTATTAGAGTCCTTTTATGAAACTTAATGCATATGATGTAATGTGAATGTATGAGATGAATGCAAAAAGAGGCATTGATTCAGATTCAATTTCGTTAGAAAAACTTTACTAGAAAACGAATTTCTTCACATAAAACAGATTACATATACGGCTTCGCCTTTATAATTCAAGCCTTAACCCTCCTAAGGAGCCAAGCTAACTCTCAACCTCGGCTTGATTCTGACTCATACTTTAAACTTAATACATGAGCCTGAACTGCTAAGGTTTGCAGATGATCAGCTACTTCCAACACTTGAGTCACAGCTTCACCCATAATGTAATCCCTATCTCTAACCTGACTTTGGGAATAATGGAGCTGTTCTTGCCACTGCTCGTTATGCCTTTCAAGAAGTTCTACTCGTAATTTAGAGTTTTGCCAATGCATCTTCGAGATCTTCTATTCTTCCCTTCAATTCTTCGATCTTACCTAAACTTGCTCTTAACTCGATCATTAAGTTGCTTTTCTAAAGCATTCTCTCGGGCTCGGGCTCGGGCATCCTGAAATTTCTTTTCCCTTTGGTTTGCCCTGGTCTTTTCTTCCTTGATCTCCTGTTGCCATTGCTCCGCTGTTTTACCCAAGTCAGCAGTTCTTATTGACAAACGCAGCTTCTTATAATCCGTTTTTTGACTCTCTAAGTCCTCTTCAGCCTTGTTCTTCCCTTTCCTTAATTTTTTGGCTTCCAACTTGTGGATATCGACATCTAGTCCCAAACACATCTTTTCTTCTTCCAGCTGCTCTATCTTCTTTCCTAACTCCAAACTTCTTTTTTCAAAGTCTTGTTTGATGATCTCTAATTCTGACGGAACTACTTGTAGATGCTCTTTAATAGATCAAACGTATTCTTATCTCGGCCCGGGGATATTGTCATTGACCCTCTTACTCTACCACCCATAATATTCGGGGGTTGTCATTACTCCTACAGTAAATCTTTTCATCTGGTGAACTTGCTTCCAAGCGCTAGACATTTCTCGAATCTTTCTGTTGTAGTTATCACCCTTATAAGAAAATTTACACTGAACCAACCCTTGTGTTGCCGGTATGAACTGTCTCGATCTATATTGTCTTAATACGAGTAATGGGGCATATCCGACAGCTCCCCAAATTCCAAGTAAAGGGACCCAGTCGAAGTCCCCGTATCGATATAGGATCTCGTCGGGCACCATCCAAGGAGCTTTCCATTCAACATCTTCCTCTTGAAGATTTTGGAAAATCGCCATCCATTTCTCTTCTGTGATGTCGTCTCGTCTTGGAGTAGCCACTAGTTCTTTTAATGGGGAGTAGTTTTCTGAGAAGACCCGATAGGAGACCTTTTCCACTTTCTAAAAGTGACTATAGAACCACACCAATAATAGCGCGCGCATCCGATGAACCTTCCTTCCCCTGCTCTTCGACACACATTTAGAGATCTGAAGGTTTCTGCTAAGATTGTCGGGATGGGTGTGACCCCTTTATCAAGTCTATCAAACAAATCTGAGACCGCTTCATCAACATGCTCTAGTGCCTTGGGGAAAACAACTAAACAGTAAATGCTCAAGGCAAAGACATCCACCCTTTTCTTCACATCCAGATGTGCCAAAATCAGATCCCGCAAATATTTCCAAGGTATGCATTTATTTTCCCCTTTTTGCTTAATTCGGGCTGCGACCCATTGTTCACTCATTCCCATGATATCCATCAGCTTTTTTAAGAAAGTTGGGACATTGGCAACTCTTGAATAAGCTTTTTCGACTTGAATCTTTGGGCACCGAAGCAAGGTTGTGTATTCTTCTACAGTGGGTACTAAATCAACCTTCCCGAAAGTGAAGCAATTGTATGTAGAATTCCAGTACTGAGTGAGAGCTCGAAACAAGTGCTTGTCCACCTTGATGTCGAGCAGATAAGGCAGATCACCATAATTACTATAGAAGAGCTGTCTGATCTCATCGCCCCACTGATACCATATCTCTTTCAAATCTCGTAGGTTATTTTGGGTCACGCTGATTCGAGTGAAGTCTTATAACCTTGACACATATCCCTCCGCAAGACTATCACCTTTTTCTTGTTGTATCCTTTCGGACCAAATTCTAACAGCCGCATTATCTTCCACTTTATTAAGAAACCCTCTTTCCATGATAAGCTCTTTATTAGATACCGAATGTGAATCTACACGTCTTTTATGCTGAAAATGCCATGCAAACAAATTCAAAGCAAATCACAACAAGTCAGTATAACACGAAGCTAGAATTCAAAGCATACAAAAAGTAAAACGCTTATTTAGGTGACCACTAGTGTTTGCTATGGCTCTACCTAGGGTAAGCTCTTACGGCTTATTATATGTGGTTCGGTTCTAGAGTAAAGGTACCTGAACCGGCAGATTCCTCAATCCTCACCCATTATAGGCTCATATGGACCGAGTTCAGTTCAGGGGAATACATTTCCCTATGGCTGCTCGGAGATGAAAATCTCACGAAGACATAGGTACATATGTATCCCGAAAGCGATCCACTATCCTACACGGAGGTGAAAATCTCACGAAGGACTAGTTTCTCACTCCCACTTAAAAGGGTGTGACCGAGTGGTCATGCAATGCAATGTGTAGAAATATATCAAAACTTAAAGTAACACAGCAATTATAACCACATTGATAAAGACCAAAATAAAGACGAATGAAATGCAATGAAAGGACCGTAAATTTAAACCAAATTTTTATTTTGGACAAAAAGACAAAAAATAATCAACACGTGGCTTGTCTCTCTTTTTAAGTCCCTAGTGGAGTTGCCAAGCTGTTGACGCCATTTTTTTGTGAAAATGGGGTCGACTTGGATTTTGAAAACAAAAACAAACATGGGAGTCGACACCAATCTTTTTTGATGAGGTGTGATTGGGTCACCTCGAAAAGTGGTTGTTTTTAATAAATGATTTGATTTTTTTAAAACAACGATTTTGGTCCGCAAAATTCAGAAAAATAGGTTCGGGAGTCGGTTACGTACGAGGAAGGACTAGCACCCTCGCAACGCCCAAAATTGGTACCTAGTTGATTAATTAGTCTCCTAGTGTCGAAGATTGAAAACTTTGAAGAGTTTTAAAAATACAATCCTTAAAAAATACTCGAATAACATGGGTTGGAATTTAGGATTCTCTTGTTCTGAAGGAATATCACATCCAGCACGTTAGGATACAATACTTTAAACCCTCGAAACCAAGATTACCTTATGGCTTCCACAACCCATACTTTTAAAATTTTAAGAGGATATTTGGCTATTTGATCGAAAGAGAAATCGAAACCCAGCACGTTAGGGCACGTTTTCTCGAATTTCTAAATTCAAAAGATTGCCTTATTTTCGAAATTTTCCGTTTACGAATTTGTGTAAAAAAAATAATGTAATATTAAAATTGACATATGAATAAAATGTTACACTAATGAATGACAACAATATGAAAACATGAATAAACGAATTACAGTACATGATGGCAATAATCGTATGAAGCATGTCACTTTAATATCAATATTAACAATCAAGGAAAACGAAACAAAATAATATATAGAACAATTTGGAGTAAATAGTATAAAACAATTTAAAGCAAATAATATGTAAAACAAATTAAAATGAATAATATTCAAAGAAATTTAAAAATAAATAACATATAAAACAATTTAAAATAATATGTAAAAGTTTAAAATAAATAATATGTCAAAAGAAATCTTAAATGAATAATATGCAAACAATTTGATTTTTATTTTTTTTAAAATGATAATGAATGATGTGCATGAAAACAATTCCAAATAGATAATATACATATGTAGTCTAACATAAATAATATATATATATATAAATTTAAAATGAATAATAGATTAACATAGTTTAAAATGCATAATATATGAAAAAACTTAAAATAAATAATAATAGAATAATTTAAAATAAATAATATAAAGTTTAAAATAAATAAATAAATAAATAAAGTGAAATCTAACAGATTTGGGACTAAATCGGGACAAAAATGAAATAAAAGGGTAAAAATCGTAATAAAATAACAAAGAGGGCTAAAAACAAAAGACGAGCAAAGGTCAAGGACCAAATGGGTAATAAAACCCAAATCTGGACACGTGTCTGTTGTTTCAGCGCATCTGTGAGCCAGGGACAGGATTGAAAAACAAGCAAAATTCTGGGGCTAGATTTTAAAAAATAAAATAAACAAAAAGGGAGTAAATTAAAAAAGCCATAAATGAGGAGGGACCAGGGTTGTAAATAACCTATTATTTAAAAAGCGCGGATCCTCCCTGGAGTGGGTCGGGTCGTGCGCAAATAGATGCTAAAATGACGCCGTTTTGGCGCCTGAAACCAGGGCTTAAAACAACGTCGTATGGTCCCTTTATAAAAGCAAAGTTTTTTTTTCATTCAGCCATTCAATTTAAAAAAAAAAACTTAACACCCTCACAAACCTCTCAACCTCTCAAATCTTCCGGCCACGAAGGCCACCGTCCGTCCGCCATAGCCACCGTCCGGCGACGACGGTGACCGCCGTATACGGCGGCCAAATTCCCGAAAAAGTCCTATTTTGATTAAAACGACCCTCTTACTCCCGTTTTGGAGTCTAAACCTCCGATGATCGAGCAAAAACACCCGAATTAGCCAGAGGCTCTTCGACTTCCGGCCACCTTTCATCAGAGGTGGCTACCTCAGGCATCCTGGCGGAGGAACACAAACACCCAAGTGCGCACCTTTCTCTTTTTTAATTATTTCTATATATTTTTTTTAAATGAAGTTGTAAAAAATGATAAATATAAATAAATAAATAAATAAAAACGAATAGAAAATAGTAAATGTTCAACCTTTTAGAACTTCTGTTTTGCCCTTTTGATTTCTAATGTGCGTAAAAAAATACAAAGGTTAGATTTAGGCTTTTATAGCCGAATCAAAAAAAATGTCTTCTTCTTTTTTAATGTCTGTTTTTATTATTGCCCGCATGCTTCCTTTTTACTGTTGTATTCAATTTTCCCCGCAGGTGTCAGACGCGTGGATGACCGGTGATAGGCGAGCCTTGGGCGGCAGTAGCGTGCGAGGAGGTAGAGCGGCGCACATGGGCAGTGGCTAGCTGCATGTGGCTAGGGTTTGTTGTTGCTGAAACTTTTTTAGTTTGTGGACTATTAGGTTTTTTAATTTTTGGGCCTGTTGGGTTAGATTTAATTTTGGGATAGCATTTTGGGTTTGTAAATGGACATTTGTTTTATTATGGACTTTTAACTGGTTTCGAGCCCGAGCATAAATGGGTCATTACAAGTCTAATTGTAACGATTTCAAAAACATAAAAATTACAAGAAATAAATGAAAAATGGACTTACATGCATTAATCAAGACCAAAAGCTTGGATCTTTAATTCCTATGGAGTTTCAGTTTCTTCAATTAGAATTGAAGAAGATAACTATTTACTTTACTTAATTTAAGTTTTATTATATAATTACTATTTTGCCCTTAAATATTTAACCTTTAAAAATCAACTAATAATGTCCAAAACCGTCCATCATCAAGCCATAAGATATAATTACCAACTAAGTCCAACAATTCACCTTTTCATAGCTATTAGACACCTTTAAGTAATAGAATTCAACTTTTGCATCTTTTACAATTAGTCCTTTTTAATTAATTAACTATTTAAACATTAAAATTTCTTAACGAAACTTTAATGCAACATTAATAACACTCCGTAAATATTTAATAAAATATTTACCACTCGATTTATTGAGACAAGGTCTCGATACCTCATTTTCTAAAACCACTTGACTTTAGGGTCATACCACTTAAACCAATTATTCATTCAAATAACATAAATTGCCAATTCAAAATTTATTTTAATACTACATTTGACTCGTAAATATTAAATAATAACATTTACGAACTTACTCATCGAATTTGTGACATTGGAACCACTGTTTTCGATACCACTGAAAAACGGGTTGTTACAAAGCGCCATTGCTCAACCAATGTGGATATTAAGTCGGCCCTCAACTCAAACATCCAGAGCAATGTCACTGATCCAAATCCAGCAGCATCCGAGTATAGCATATTTTGTTCGTCTAGTTGGTAGCTCGAACCATGGACACACGCCCTCAACACGTGGTACTCACCTTGACCATATTAAATTACTGCATTAGTTAAAATATTTCAATTAAATAAAAAATGACGTGCAACTTTTTAAATATACTTGTGAATAACAAATAAATTTTTTTACTGGCACATTAATCATCCTTGTTGTGTGATCGTTTGCTTTAACTAAAGAACTCATTTTGATATCTACACAAACAATAGAAAATTTAATTATCGAATGAACAAATAAACAATATACAAATAGCAAAAATATTTTTTTTCTAACCCATTTTTGTAATTAATTTTTTAACACTATTCTTTTGTAAAATATAAATTATTTTTTAATATTAAAATATACAAATTATTATTACAAATAAAACATACACTACTAAAACTATATTAATATATACATAAAGCTTAAACACAAATCTAATTTTTTTTTAAAAATATATAATGTTAAAAGTTATATCTAAATATTAACAATAATCTAATCTAAAATATAAAAATATTTTTAAAATTTATTATTACAAAAAAAAACATACCTTAATAATTATAATTTTTTCTCCCTAAAACTCCAAAAAAAACTTTATTCCAAAATATACTAAACTCTTTTTTTCCTTCCTAAAACTCAACTTTTTTTTTATCCCACACCTTTTTTTTTCTCCCGATGGTGGATGGGGCAAGGGTACCAAACCCCTTTATATACTTAGTAGAAAAAAACTAAAAAAAGGCTGAAAAGGAAAAAAAAAAACATTGAAAAGCAAAAAAGCAAGGGAGCTCGTGAGTTAGGCGACACTAGTTTGATGACATGCCGCAGACGTGACCGGACAATCACAGGTTCCCTAGCTTTTTTGCTTTCCAACCTTTTTTTTTAGTCTCCAACTTTTTTCTGTTTTTTGCTTTCAAGCCTCTTTTTTTTTTGACCCAGTCAAAAATAATTAAAAATCTCCTCAGTGTCGCCTAACACGAAGGCAACACTATTAAAAAATATTTTTTTGGAAACATGGTATACCTGTATTCTTCAAGTATTTTTCAAAAATTCATATCGATGTAGCCTGAAATATTGACGGCGCCAAAAAAAAAATTCTTTTAAAAACTCATAGTCAACACTCACAATAACTATTCAAAACACCATATTTTGATAAATAATTATTTTCCCGACTTATTTCGATTATTAATTATTTTTTTAATATTATTTGCGTAAAAAAGCGGGCAAATAACCAAAAAAGGCCGGTTTTTTTCAAAATTTACCGAAATGGGCCGATTTTTTAATTATTTACTGGAATGGGCCATTTTCCGCGAAATCGCGTCCACGTCAGTGTGATTTGCTGACGTGGAAGGAAATCGCTCCCTCTAGGACGCGATTTGCTGACGTGGCATGAACAGTGTGTTTTTAGCTTGGAAAACTTTGAAAGGCCATAACTTTTGGCTCGGTTGTCCGATTGAGACGAATTTTTTTTTATTTCGAATAACTTTTCAAGATCTACGCGCTGGCAGACTGCCAAAGGCGGTTTGCTGAAGTTTTCATCGAAAAAGATCCTTTTTGCCCCTAAATTTTGATTTTTTCGGTTTAAAATTAAATTTTGAAACATTCAAATCGTTATTTTCCTCATTTATTTGAAGTAAACACCGGATATTTTTTTTACAGAATTGTCTTATATCATCCTGTTATAGGTATAAGTCAGCTCATTCCACTTTTGAGAAGTTTCCTAAAATTTTCCATTTTATTCAATTTAGTCCCTAAAACCTAAATAGTCATATTTTCAAATCTAAGCTTCGTTTTTCAATTCAAATTCAATTTCATCCTTCCATAACATTCAAATATTCTTAAATACAAAAATTCGTGCTAATTTTGAAATAATTACACTTTAGTCCCTATACTCGTAACTAACAAATTATACTTTACAAATTAGTCCCTATTAATCTCTAAGCAGTTTTCCAGCGCGTAGATCTCGAAAATTTATTCGAAATCAAAAAAAAATTTGTCTCAATCGGACAACCGAGCCAAAAGTTATGGCCTTTCAAAGTTTTCCAAGCTAAAAATACATTGTTCATGCCACATCAGCAAATCGCATCCTAGAGGGCGCGTTCCTTCCACGTCAGCAAATCGCGCTGACGTGGACGCGATTTCCTAAGCGTACCCTGACATCGCGCTGACGTGGACGCGATTTCGCGGAAAATGGCCCATTCCGATAAATAATTAAAAAATCGGCCCATTTCGGTAAATTTTGAAAAAAAACGGCCTTTTTTAGTTATTTGCCCTAAAAAAGCAGGCATACATGGAGGTGACTCCACTTAAAAAATAATTATTTAGATTAAAAATAAAATAAAAAGTGGTGTGGCGTTTGGTTTGTGCGACAGCCTACAAATCTTAGAATGGGAGTGCAGCAGCGATCCTATTTTGGTATATTTCCATATAAGTTCCTCAATGTTAATTTTTTATTGTAATTCTAATTTTATTTCCCAATTTTGATATTTTTTGATTTAGTCATTACTTTTAATATTTGTTTATATTATTTTACATTTATATGATTTTTTCAATTACTAGTGCATTTATATGTATATGGTGAACATTCAATTGGTTGCATAATAATTTTAGTTGTATCTATTTACATGTCTTTTTTAATATAAATTCATTGTATAATAATTTTATTTTAATTCTAACCTTAATTTGTAATCATTGCTTTTAATATTTTTGAATTTATTTTGCATTTATATGGTTTTTTAAATTACTAATGCCTTTTATATATATATATATGGTGAGGATTCAATTTGTTGCATAATAATTTAAGTAGTTTCTATTTACAATGAATCTATATTAAAAAGACGTGTAAATAGATACAACTAAAATTATTATACAACCAATTAAATATTCACCATATACATATAATGGCCCTAGTAATTGAAAAAAACACCATATAAATGAAAAATAAATTCAAAAATATTAAAAGTAATGACTAAGTGAAAAATATGAAAATTTTGAAATAAAATTAGAATTAAAATAAAATTTAAAATTAAGGGACTTTTATTGAAAACATACCAAAATAGATTCGCTGCTGCACTCCCACTCCCACTCTAAGATTTGCAGGGCGTCGAAAAACCAAACCAGACACCACTTTTTATTTTATTTTTATTTGAATAATTGTTTTTTAAGTAATGCGGCTTCATATGTGTGCGACACAGCTTTTTATTCATACCATTTTTGTATTTAATTTCCAAAACATACCATTATTGAAATTATTTTATTATTTGATAAATCATTGAAAATTTTTATTTCATTGAAAATAAATATTTTCTTATTTAATATTTTAAATTTGTTTGATAATTATTTTAATTTTTTACTTAATATAAAATTTTTAACGAAAAAAGTTAAATAAGATAAGTAGGTAGATGTAACTACTTATAACTTAATGTAGAAAATATTAAGTTGATTTTAATTTATTAAAAAATTAAAATAAAATATCATTTTTAAAATGAAATATTGAAATTAATATATTTATCTTTCATCTAAAACTATTCAAAATAATATAAAATATTATATTAATAGATTTAAATTAAAATAAATGAATGATTTTTCACAAATTAATATTTACTTTTATCAACCAATATAATTATATTCAATACTTATATTTAATAATTTACCAAACAGTTTTCTTATATAAATTCTACACTTATAAAATTTAACAATAAAAATTTAATATTTAATTTTTCAAACACACCCTTAATTCTCAAAATTTAAACTAAAATTCCTTCTTTATATTAAAACTTTACTCTAGAATAAATATATTATACGATTTAGTATAATTACCGTAAGTTATATTAAAACTTTGCTATAGAATATATAATTATTATAAGTCAAAAATTATTAAATGTGTTAAATAATTATTTTTTTTATAGGTTTGTTAATAGAATCAAATTATATAAACATAAATAGTGTGATGGAATAGTCTAACATAACCACTTCACTCAAATTGCCCTTCCTTTTTCTTTCTTTTTTCATTAGGTATTTGTTTGATTTTAGCGGACATTTGGTTGTGGTCAACATCGAAAAATTCCACCTGATCAATCATACCAAACCCAAGCCTTGATTTGATTAAGACGTTGAAAGTTCAGAGCAGCTGATTATGATGCCTGCACTCTCGGGCTGCTTAGCTTATTTATTTGTCAGTTTGACAATTCATAGCACCGTGACAGAAAAAGGCACTGAGTTGGCAATTAAAGCTTCACAGTTTCTCATTTTTTTCAAACCAAGCATCTAAAAACAGTATCCCCTCCTCAATCCCAATCCCAATCCCATTTTACATTGTTTTCGATTTTCCCCCCGAATACCAGCTGCCACTACAACTAATTAAAAAAAATCAAAGAATGAATGACTCTACACTAAACTCACTGGTTGCAGTTTCTCTACTAACAGTACAACTCCCCATGTTATGCCATTAACTAGTTTATATATATATATTAAGCTTTGATTTAGTTCTGCATCGGGTATCCAACTCCACCTGCTAGTATTCTCTGCTGCTCTATCTGAAATCATCATCACAAAAATTGTTACTCTCCTAATTGTTAGTAGTACTTAAGTATTGATAATTTGGGTTTTCTTCTGCATTATAGAGGAAGAAAGGCATTATGAGTTTGAATTAATTTGCCAACCTTTTTATTGACAAAGGAAATTTAAGGGCTAGCACAATGTCTAAAATTTAAATTTGATAAATATTTTTATATTAAAATTTATTTTTAAAAAAATTAATCCTCAAATTTGATATTAATTAATTTTTTTATTGAAACTCAAATTAAACAATTGATTTTATATTGGGATTTAAATTATTTTTGTCCGACTTTTTAAAAAAAATATAATAGACTAATTTAGATAATAAAAATTCAGACAGAATAATTGTTAAATTAAACAAAAAAATTTAAAATATTACTGTGGTAACAATTGTGGAGTTTAAAGATATTAAATTGATAAAAAAACATTTTCAAACCCAAATATTAAAACAACGATTAAGTTGAGGCTCCGCATTAACAAAAAAATGAAAATATACCTGGAAAAGTTCATGCAATTTATTCTTGAGAAAACAGTAGTCATGCTCTAAGACTTCTAAAACTCTCAGGCACCTGCATATTTTAAAAGCCAAAACTCCATCAGGTTAAAACGACCCTTTATCTTAAATGTTGGTATTGATGAAGTTGATTGTAATTTCTGTTTTAAAATACAACAGTGAAGCCGAAAGCTAAAAACGGCATAGGCATACCCAGTACGGTTGTTCTGGTCAGAAGCAGCGCGAAAGGCGACGCAAACGTTTCTGACCCTTTTAGCACCTATGCTGGAGCTGCTTCCCATTAACTGATTTATATGGATTCCAATGTTCTTGTAGTCCGACAACTTCCTCTCCATCCTGTCCCATCAAACGCATTATTATTGCAGTTTTATTGCAGTTTTCCAAGGAAAATATGAAACAATTGTCAAGTATAATCAATCAATTCAAGTTAAAAAAAAAAACCTCAAAAGAACATTGATTAATTAACAAATTACAGTAATGATCTGAGGTTCCTCAAAAGCTTCTCCGACTCTTGGAAGTAGATGTTGACAACTTGGGAAACAAAGTTTGGAGAGCTCTCATCTTGAAGCTGTTGAAGTTGCAAGAATTGCTCATCTAATATCCCCTTATCAAACAAAAAATACAACAAACATACTTTTAGACGCACTGCTGATTTTGTTTATATAACGATTAATTCATGATGATTGTTATATATTATTATATACGTGAATTTAATAGTGTTCTATAATGTTAGGAAGCTGAGAAAGAAGAGGAGAGCGACCTGGTGGAAGAGAAAAGCGAGCAAACGGTTGACGTCGGCTCGCAACCGGTCGGCGCCCGGCCCCAACATCCACACAGGCAGACCCGTCTTGGCTAGTAGATGGTTGAATCCCCACAAACACAATGACTTAAACTTGACCCCAAAAAACATTACTCTCCTTCTCGTTTCACTTCAGTACTTTCCAGGTCAGGGTTTAGGGTTTTTCATTTGCTTTCATTTTTCAACCCGAAATTTCACACTTGTAAGTCTCAGCTTCCACTTCTATTTAAAGAGTGAGTGTTAGCTTCCACCACGGTAAAAATATGGGTAAAGTACAAATACATTGAATAATAGGAAATCCACTTGGAATTTTTTATTGTTCTAATAATAAATTTAGTCCTCTAATATTTACATATTTTATTAATTTGATCTTAAATATAAAAAATTTAACAAATCTAGTCATCAATGTTTACAAAATGTATCAGTTTAATTCAAATTCTAAAATATTCAATAAATTTAACCCTCAACATTTATAAAAGTAGTTTTTTACCCAATGATCCCGAGTCGTGGCATCGCCATACGCAATACGTAATGATCCCGATGCCCATTTGTCGATCGTCGATCTCGATGCAACGTATGCTTCCGAGTTCCTCAAGTACCCAGACATAATACATGCCCACCTAATGTTAGCAGATCTTGAATCAAAAGAGGTATTCGTGGGTTAAAGATTCGAGAGCAAAGACGAGTGTGTTGATGCCATCAAGCACTATAGTATGAAGGTGTCTATCGACTACAGAGTGGCTGACTCTAAACCGAAAATCTATGTTGGTGAGTGTTGGAAGTTGTCAGAAGGGTGCCGATGGCGAGTACGAGCTGTATTTATCTAGAGGTCCTAACAGTGGAAGATACGGAAATATGTTGGGCCGCAGACATGCACTTCTACACGTATAACATAGGACCACTGCAAGCTTGATTCAAAAACCATCTGCAATAGCATCTTGTCAATGGTTAAAAACATGCCCACCATTCTTGTATTGGTGTTGATTGTCGAAATGCAAGAACGGTTCCAATATTGAGTTTCATACCAGAAGGCATGGGTGACTAAAAAGATGGTCATGGATCAATTGTACGGATATTGGGATGCATCGTACAACGAACTCCAAGGGTGGATAGTAGCAATGTGAGAGTATGTTCCAAGAACTATCGTTTAGTTGCAGACGTTCGCTTATTATGATTGGGACGACCAACTACATCTGGGGAAATGAACCTTTCATCGGATGTTTTAGACATTCAATCCATGCATTCGAGCCTTTCCCCACTGTAAGCCACTTGTTCAGGTAGATAGGACCTGGCTGTATGGGAAATATACGTAGATACTACTCATTGTGGTTGTACAAGACGAGAATCGAAACTTGTTACCGATAGCATTTGCCATTTTAAGGGAGAGACCATGTAGTCGTGGGAATTTTTTCTGATAAACTTGCAGAGGTATATTGTCACTCAAGACAACGTTTGCATCATTTTCAATAGATCAAAGGGGCTAATTCCCGCAATTAGGCGTTCGAGTGTTCTGTGGAGATTTGTCTACTACATCAGGTATATTGCAATGAACTTGCACAAGGAATTCAAAAATGCAGATTGGCGCAAATAATTGTGAAGATGGGTAATTATTTGTTTCATTTTTTTAAAAAGATGTTTAGAGTTTGTGAAACAACACGTAACATGTTGTAACGGTCTAGGGTACGAGCTAGAACCACATCGGTTCAGACGGAGACTGGTTGACCCTAAGCGATATGCAAAGTCAAATGTAAACTAAATTATAAGAATGGTTTGGGAGCATGGATCCCTGGCAATAGGCTCAAAGTTTCAATGACGGTTCGCGATATGGTCATATGACCACCAACTTGGCAGAGGCCATTAACACGGTATTGAGGCGTACACATCTCCCAATTTCATCTTTTTTCTCAGGTACTTTCTACTGGCTGGCAATATTGATATCGAGAATGGGGCTCAAACAAGTAAATCAGATGAATACGGGGTACATGTATGTCAAGGCAGTTAGGAAGACAATGGAGGTCAATGGCCAGAGAGCGACAACTATGAATGTTTAATTATATTCTCGACATTTTAAAACTTTTCGGGCGATAAAAATCGTCCGTTGTCGACTGGGTATCCTACTTAAGTCATATGGAGTTGATCTTCTAAACAGGTGATACGACTGTGGGAAATTTTAGACACTTTATTACCTTTTTGTGCACATTGTTGCAGTATGCACTGATGTCTCCATCAATGTCGAACAATATATTGATGAGTTGTACATACTAGAATGCACGTTATGTATTTGGGGAAACGAGTTCCCAACAATGTGGGATGTGTCAATGTGGGAAGTTCCTCCACCGACTTTCGAGTTGGTCCTAGACTACAGTCTCCATAGGAAGCCCAGAGGTCGCCCACCTATTACTCGGATAACAAATGACAATGACATGAGGGAGAGGGTCGACACTAAACATTGTGGCGTATGTAGATCAACAAGTCATAATCGAAGCAAATGCCACAATATAAGTAGGGCAACCCATTCCACATGTACCACTGCTAGTACTCCTTCGAGGAAGTGAAATCAAGAAAACATGATTCCAACTGAGACCTTCTCTCTATACGAACGTTCCACAGCACAATATATGGTTGATACTCTAATGCCCAATTCTTTGCATGTTTCCCCTTTTTTTCAATTCCATGGATGTCTTTGCCCAAATATATAGGAACGTTCGGAAAATGTTGACAACACCCAAATTGATGAAGCACTCGATCCCCGCACGTACCACTCCACTATTTGAAAATTGATTACGGGTGTGTTAACACACCATACGAGTGCATGGGCTCTAGCTGATGGAGGAATGGTAGAAGTAACATCTAACACATTATACGGCATCCACACGAACTACACAATTAAACACATGATTAAAATAATAATAACAACATAATTTAATAAATAAACTAATTACATGACATTAATATGTTGGAATGCCGGCACCCCTACGGCGCAGCAGAAAAATAAAACACCCGGTGATCCTAACCATGGATCCATGTGTGAGGAACGAATCGGGGTGAAAAAGGGTATCGAAATTACCGAATGGTGATTCTAAGTAAACAGCGACGCCTCAGCAATGAGTAATCTGATCTACTATCGAACCAAGCCGCAATCTTTGATGACTCCGACCTTTACGTAATCCACCCAGTTGACTATGAACGGAAGGAATCCCCAAACAGTTTTGGAGAAGACTTTGCTTTGACGGCTGCTAGACTCACCAAGCAAAGAAAAACGGGATTTTATAACTTATTTTTTTTAGGGTTTCTCAAAATTAAATAAATATAATAATGTTTAAAAAAATCAAAAATTATAATTACATTAATTATAATAAAGATTTCGGTAAACTATATTTATTTATATACGAACCAAAATCATATTCTCATTATGTGTACAACAACCTTGTACATAT
Source organism: Gossypium hirsutum (assembly GCF_007990345.1). Classification (NCBI taxonomy): domain Eukaryota; kingdom Viridiplantae; phylum Streptophyta; class Magnoliopsida; order Malvales; family Malvaceae; genus Gossypium; species Gossypium hirsutum. Next base: position 34,116,778 of record NC_053442.1, read on the forward strand.
AATGTGTTTGATATTTGATTACCCAATTAAATTAATTCTATAATTAATTTAATTCATGCGACAACCAAACACAATACCAATTATGTTTTATTCCGTTCATTTCAACTATAGGGTGTGACCCTGTAAGTTCTTGTAATGTTAGCAGTAATGTTAGAACGATTCCAATGTTACAAACAATGAGTGGCACCTAGTAATGCATCATTGCTACCTAAGTCACAAGAAATCATGATTCGACATAACCTTTTATGATTAATCTTTTCATGCACTAATCCTTAAGTCCTTTATCTCTGGATTGAACACAAGTCATGGAATAGTCACACTTGTATAGTCCATTCCATGTTCCTTGATATCTTAAGTAGACTATGATATACAAATAAGTATGGCATCTCATATCAGCTTATTTGAGCATGGCCATACATTTCTAGTCTCACTCAATCAAGTGGCCTAAGATATCACTCCCATTATATAGGAGGGACTTATCCTATATTGATCAACCATATCCCTCTACATAGATTGTGGTATATCCAACATCAGCTATTATAGAACAACCAGTTACGGTGTACGTTTGACTGTATCAAAATATACAACTCACGATGTTGGAATTATGATGATCTCAAGTCTAAGGATCATATACATATTAATCACTATGAGTAATGTCGTGATAATTACATAATAATCCAAGAAACATACTCATAACGGGTCAGTCCAATATGTTGTTCTCTAACACACATATTCATGCATCGATTTTGACACTCCATATCAATGAAAACTCTTTATCATCAATCAACTACATGTTAGTCTTAATGCATTATCGTTGTCCTATTTAACAATAATACTTGACTAAGGACCTTTTAAGAATAATCATATTATTCTCAGGACATTATTATAAAACAGTTTATTTATACACACAGAAAAGAAACTGAAATAATAATGGTAACGCCTTATATTAATAAACATGATAAATCAAGTATGTTATTACAACCATCTCATGATTGATCTTTGGGCATACTCTAACATAATATAATTTAATTTTATAAAAATAAATTACCTTATCCTTGATGTACGTCTCGATCATCTGTCGGTATACAATGACTGTTTTCGACTTCTCAATATTCTAACAAGTATACCATCTAAAAATATATATCTAACTCATAAGAACATATTTTCGTAAAAAAATATTGATCCAAGTTTCAATTTTTTTTACCTATTCACAAGTAGGAACACATGTACTTGGTGACCTACTGATGCCAGAAATGGCATACTGTATAACACCTAGGATTGTAGCAGTATCAGGCAGCCACCTATATCTAGTGTTTTGTGCTTTGTCTCTCGACAAAGCTCATGATATAACATCGCTAGTACTGTTGAACCCCATCTGTAGGAACGGGCACCTTGCAAATCAATCAATAAGGGTAGGTACATCAATTGGACTCTATTATTATTGGAATTTGGCATAAGTACCCCCTATAAGCTGTAGTATATAAGCCTGAGCAACATGTATCTTCTCCCTCTTGGTAACATAATTCGATAATGTTTCAAAATTTTTCTTCAGCAACAAAAATTTTAAACCCGTAAATTTAGATGTACCATCACCGAAAGAGGATCCAAGGAAGTCATAGCAGAGCGCCACGGGATTTGCTATGTGGCTTGAACCGGTTACCACTTCACCGTCTACGGGGAGCCCTAATTGCATTGTGACATCCTCTAATGTGATGGTGTATTTCCCACATGGGAAATGAAAGGTGTGCGTCTCTGGGTACTACCGCTCAACCAGTGTCAATATTAAGTCGTCCTTCAACTCAAACACATGGATTAATACCGTTGATCCAAATCCCCCAGCATTTAGGTAGGGCATAATCCATTCGTCCGACCAGTAGCTCGAACCATGGCCACGCGACCTTAACACGCGGTACGCACCCTAATCATGTTAAATTACAAAATTGGTTAAGACCTCACAATTAAATAAAAAATTATGGGCAACTATTATGAAAATTACATGCAAAATTAGAACTTTTTTTACCGGCAAATTGATCGTTCTTAATGTGTGATCTTTTGCAATAATTAAATAACCATATTGATATTTGCATAAACAATTAAAATTTTAATCATCGACTTAACAAATAAAAATATAAAAATAACGATAACTATTTTTATCGAAGCCTATTTTCATAATCAACAAAAATTTAATTGCTCAAACAAACATATATTGTTCACTTTTTATATCTTAAAATATACAAATTATTATTAAAAAAAACGTACACTAGTCAAACCAATCTTAATATTACTCTCAACACAAATCTATCTTAATACAAAATTCTAACAATTCTAATAATTCTACTAAAATAAACATGCACTACCAAACCTATCTTAATAAACATACACTACAAAATAAAATAAACATACATACACTACAAAATTGGCATACACAATTCTATTTTTTAAAAAATATAATATTAAAAATATCTAAACTAACACAATTCTAATTATTTTCAAAGTTAACATATTATTACAAAAAAAAACTTTTAACACAATTTTGAACTATTAATAATTATACTATTAGAAAAAAAAATGTATACTTGTTTTTCTTGGAGGGACCTTCTGCTATGGAGAATGAGGGAGGCAAGGACCATCCAAGTGTTTGTAATATAAAAAAAAAATCAAAGATGAAAAATAATTAGTACTAACCCTTTAACACAAATAACATGCCTTATACTAAATTGTTACTAAAATATAATTAATTATACTAAAAAAATAAAAACATATCTTTTCTTTTGATTTTCAAGAACCTTCAGCAGCAATCTGTTGTGATTTTTTTTTTCTTTCAATTGAAAGATTGTGGGGGTTGGAGGACCAAACCAACCCCCTTTTATAATAATGAAAATAATAATATAATAATAATTTTTTAAAGGTGCAAAATTTTAAATATTCGGGTATTGGAATCTGAACCTGTGATCAACGGGTCACATTGGTGGCAGGCCGTCAAATCGATGCTGCCAAGCTGTCAAGCGGCACTAGCTAGATGACCTACCACCGATGTGATCCGTTAGTCACAGGTCTGGGTTTCAATACTCGAATATTTAATTTTTTTAGTTTTAAAAAAATATTTAATAATAAAATATTAGGGTACCACTTGACAAGTCGGCGGCATCAATATTTTTTTTTCTCGTTATACATGTATAAAATATGAGATATTTTTGGGTATCAATATTGGTGCCGTCGATTGCTCAAGCAGCATTGTGGGGGCACTATTCAATTTGCCTAAATTGGTAAATAATAGGTGTTATCTTATTTCAGTATTTATTTTATTATTCTATATTATTTAGGCAAAAATCCCTTATAAAAATGATAATTTTTTATTATTTAAAAAAATTATAAATGTTAAGGGCTAAAATTTGTTTTTGTATTTAAAGTATCATTTTATTATAGTTTTTGGTCCAAGCTCTAAAAAGATTTTTAGCTATTTTAACTAATAAAATAGTGACATGTGGACTTTTTAATAAAATATATAAATATCTTATCAATAATTGTTATTTTTCAAGAATTTTTTTAAGGGTAAACTACTAAAATAGTCACTTCTGTTTACCTCAGGTTACATTTTAGTCACTTATGTTTAAAATGTTACATTTTAGTCACTTACGTTATAGTATTGTAGCATTTTAGTCACTGAGTCGTTAATTGCCGTTAACAGTATAACGGTAAGCTGACGTGGCATGTTAAATCATCATTTTTAATGAAAATTTTAGGTTAAATTATACAATTGATCCCTATACTTTTTTTATTTTGAGCAATTTAATTTTTTCTTTTATGTTTTTTAACTTTCTTTTTTTCTTCCTTATTTTCCATTCTCTTTTGTTTCTCCCTCTATTTTCCTCCCTTTTTCATTTTTTTAACATAGTTTTTTTTATATTTTCCTTTTGTAAAAACTAGTCCCTATACTTTTCTCTTTTTTTTTGAACAATTTAATTTTTTTCCTTTTTATTTTTATTCACAATTGTCTATAATAAGCAAAAAAAAGGATTAAAAAATCTTTATTCTGGGTTTTCATTGAAGATCAATACAAAATTTTTTAACTTTTCTTTTTTTTTCCTTTATTTTCCATTCTCTTCTATTTCTCCCTCTATTTTCCTCCCTTCTCTGTTTCTTTTAACATAGTTTTTCTATATTTTCTGTTTGTTAAAACTAGTCTCTATACTTTTATTTTGGTATTGGGTATTTCTTGTACGTTCTGTTTAATCTTCCTTTTGATTAGTTTTTAATATATTTTCAACTTAAGGTAACAATTTTGTATTGATCTTCAATGAAAACCTAGAATAAAGATTTTTTTTTAAATCTTTTTTTGCTTATTGTAAACAATTGTGAATTGGGGTTTTTGATATCCTACACTTATTGTTGATGCTACACAAAGGATCCAAAAATGGATTATTATGGTGATTTTATAGAATTGCTTGGACATGATATTTCAATGATGATTCTCATGATACTAGTTAACCATTCTGATCCCATTAGAGTTAACTTGATTTCTAGTTTTTGGAACCAATTTGGTAAACAAATTAATGTCTTTGGTAGAATTTAGCTTGGTGTTCTATTATGTATTGAAGAAGAATCAGTATTGATTAATTCAATAAGATCAATTTTATTCATCTTGCAATAATCAAAAACGGTCTTTGGATTTACACAGAGTATGTAATCAAAGATAATTTTCTGTAACAAATAAAGAAATAAAAATAAAAAATTAAATTGTTCAAAAAAAATAAAAGTATAGGGACTAGTTTTAACAAATAGAAAATATAAAAAAATTACATTAAAAGAAATGGAGAAGGGGGGAAAATAGAGGGAGAAGTAGAAAAGAATGGAAAATTAAGGGAAAAAAAGAAAGTTAAAAGAACATAAAAGAAAAGAACTAAATTGTTCAAAATGAAAAAATATAGGGACCAATTTTATAATTTAACCTAAAATTTTTGTTTGAAATGATGATTTAATGTGCCACATCAGCTTACTGTTACACTGTTAACGGAAATTAATAGCTTAGTGACTAAAATGTTATAACACGAAAACGTAAGTGACTAAAATGTTACATTTCAAACATAAGTGACTAAAATGTAACCTGAGGTAAACAAAAGTGACTATTTTGATAGTTTACCATTTTTTTAAATATTTTTCATACATCTTATCTACAATTTAAGATGTGATTTTAAAATTTTCAAGATTGTTGTTAGAATTTTGTAGAAATGGGAGGGGAGGGGTTTTTTTTTTCCTTTAATTTGTTGTGGTGACTGTCATGTGGCATTGTATATTGAGTGAAAGAATTAAGGGAGTTAATCATAAAATTTGTTATTTTGTAAATATTAAAGGGTTTAATTTATTTAATAATTTAGAATTTAAATTAAAATGATAAATTTTGTAAACAGTGAAAGTTAAATTTGTTGAAGACTGATTCAACATCAGTTGGTTGTGTACTGTTAGTTTGTTGCTAAGAAGCCTCCTGTTATTTCTCATTTTCTGTTGAGTCAAGGCTCGTTGAGTTAGTGCCATATTTTTCTGTATTTTCTGGTTATCATGTGGCTATAAATGAGCCACTGTTTTTTCCTTGTTTTGTCAATCAATTCAATAAGAGTGCTTCTTCTTTACATCTACTTTTGGTTTCTTTTATCTTTCTGTTTTTAGTCTACTTGAGACAGAGCTATAGTAATCAAGTTTTTTTGTTTTTTGCACCCAACATTGTGGTATCAGAGCCGGTACGATTCTTGTCTGGGTTAGTGTGAGTTAAAATAGAGAGTACGAGAGAAACACGTGAGGGAGTGAAACACAATTGAGTTATGGCTATGCATGGTGTTTTAGCTTCTTTGCAGCCACTCATACCCATATTTAATGGAGAGAAGTATGAGTTCTGGAGCATCAAAATGAAGACACTCTTTAGATCTCAAGATTTATGGGATTTAGTTGAAAAGGGTTTTGCAGATACTGATGCTGATAAAGCAAGACTGAAGGAGAATAAGAAAAAGGATAATAAGGCCTTGTACAGCATTCAACAAGCTGTTAGTGATGCAATATTCGGTTGAATTACAGCAGCTACCACTGCCAAAGAAGCATGGGAGACTCTCCAGAAAGAATATCAGAGCACAAGCAAAGCAGTCACGGTTAAGCTTCAATCATTACGCCGTGAATTTGAGAATTTGATGATGAAAGACGATGAGACGATACAAGTTTTTATGTCCAGAGTGTCCACAATTGTGAATCAATTGAGGTCATATGCTGAAAAAATTACTGATCAAGTTGTGGTAGAAAAAGTTCTAAGGAGTTTAACTCCTAGATTTGATCACATTGCTGTTGCTATAGAAGAATCAAAAGATTTGACCACTCTATCTTTTGATGATCTAAAAGGTTCTTTGCAATCTCATGAAGCAAGAATGAACAGTAGATCAGTTGATAAAGCTGATGAAAAAGCACTTCAGGTCAAAGCATCTTCATCATTTGGTAGAGGAAAGGAGACCAATAGAGGAGGTCGCGGTGGTAGAGCCAACGGCAGAGGAAGGGGAAAGGGAAGATCCTATGCGCAAGCTGATTCTAGACAGACAGATGATTACAAAGGTAATATTCAGTGCTACTACTGTAAAGGTTATGGCCATGTGAAAGCAGATTGTTGGAAGCTCAAAAAAAAGGAGAAAGCAAACTACGCAGAAGCTGAGGTTGAAGAGAAGCTATTCATGGCTAAAGAGCATGAGGTGAATGTGGCTACAGAGGTTTGGTACATCGACAGCGGTAGCTCACACCACATGTCTGGAGAAAAATCTGCATTCAAGGAACTTGATGAAAGTTTCAAAACAGAAGTAAAGCTTGGAAATGATACTAAAATCAAAGTGGAAGGAAGAGGTACTATTGCCATTCGAAACCAAAATGGTAATGTAAAATTTTTTGATGATGTTTACTTTGCTCCAAAATTGGCAAATAATTTGTTGTGTGTTGGTCAATTAATGGCTGGAGGGTATTCAGTCTTATTTGATAATGATTGTTGTGAGATTACAGAAAAGAAATCAGGTCACATCATGATTACAGTTCCCATGGCACGAAATAATTTGTTCCCACTTGATGTTGTTGGCGTCGAAAGGTGTGGATTAGCTGCTGGCAGTGAACCAAATGACTCCACCTTATGGCATTTAAGGTATGGACATCTCAATGAAAAAGGATTAAAATTGTTGAGTAGGAAGGAAATGGTTTATGGGCTGCCAAGAATTGAGTCGATGGGGTTATGTGAAGGCTGTATTTTTGGGAAGCAGAGCAAAAAGTCATTTCCAATTGGGAAGTCTTGGAGGGCATCAGAATGTCTTGAACTCGTACATGCTGATCTATGTGGACCGATGCAGACAAAATCCAATGGTGGAAGTCAATATTTTTTGTTATTTACTGATGATTTTAGTCATTTCAGCTGGGTATATTTTCAGGTTACCAAGGCTGAAACATTTTAAAATTTCCAGAAGTTTAAGGCAATGGTTGAGAAACAAAGTGGCCATCTCCTCAAAACTCTTCGCACAGATCGGGGAGGAGAATTTCTGTCCGGTGAATTTAATGTTTTTTGTGAAAAAAATGGCATTCACAGGGAGTTGACAACTCCATATACACCAGAGCAAAATGGCATAGCAGAGCGGAAAAATCGCACCACTATGGAAATGGCTAGAAGTTTGTTGCAAGCAAAAAATATTCCACATAACCTATGGGGAGAAGCAGTAGCAACTTCAGTTTATCTGTTGAATATCTCTCCTACAAGAGCTGTTTGGAACAAGACTCCTTTTGAAGTTTGGTTTGGTAAGAAGCCTTCTGTAAGCCACTTGAAAATTTTTGGTTGTATTGCTTATACCTTAATTAACCAACAAAATCGTCAAAAGCTTGATTGCAAATCTGAAAAATGCATTTTTATTGGTTATTCATCTCAATCTAAAGGCTATAAGCTGTACAACCCATCTAGTGGCAAAATAACTGTTAGCAGGAATGTTGTATTTGATGAACTTGCAAGCTGGGACTGGAATGAAAATCAAGCAACATCAATTGCTGGAATTCAAGTTGGAGATGACGATTCCGTTCAGTCAACAGAAACAGAAGGGCCCATTGATTCTCACGCAACAACGAATGTTCAAAGTTCCTTACAATTGGAGACCAGGCCAAGACGTCAAACTCGACCATCATCTCGTTTGAGAGATTTTGAGGTGATACAAGATGATGTTGTTTATGATGAAGGAGACATGATTCAGTTTGCAATGTTTGCAAATGTTGACCCATCATCGTATGAAGAAGCAGCAGAAGAAGAAGTGTGGTGTAATGCAATGAAAGAAGAAATGTTGGCTATTGAAAGAAATGGTACATGGGACTTGGTCGACTTACCTGCTGGAAAAGAAGCAATCAGTTTGAAGTGGGTTTTCAAAACAAAGTACCAAGCAGATGGAAAAATACAAAAATATAAGGCACGGCTTGTAGCGAAAGGGTACCGCCAACAACAAGGAATTGATTATGAAGAAACGTTTTCTCCTGTGGTACGTTTTGAAATAGTCAGAATTGCTCTAGCATTGGCCGCTCAATTGAAATGGCCTGTTTTTCAATTTGATGTAAAGTCAGCGTTTTTAAACGGTGAGTTGAAGGAAGAGGTTTTTGTGTCACAGCCATATGGGTTTGTAATCAAAGGCAAGGAGAGTAAGGTATACAAGCTGAAAAAGGCTCTTTACGGCTTGAAGCAAGCGCCGCGAGCCTGGTACAGTAAGATTGATGCTTATTTTCAAAATTCAGGTTTTGTTAGAAGTGAAAATGAACCTACTCTTTATCTTAAAAAACAAGCGAATGATTTGTTACTAGTTTGTCTCTATGTAGATTATATGATTTACATGGGGTCATCTTCTTCACTTGTTTTTGATTTTAAAGAAAATATGATGAAGTCTTTTGAGATGACAGATTTGGGAAAGCTTCATTTTTTTCTTGGTGTGGAGATTATTCAAACAGGAGATGGGATTTTTATATCCCAAAAGAAGTATGCAGCTGATCTTCTTCGAAGGTTTAACATGCTAAATTGCAACTCCACAGCAACTCCCATGAATGTTAGTGAAAAATTACAAACCAATGATGGTTCAGAACCTACAGAAGGGAAGTTTTATAGAAGGATGGTCGGTGGTTTGTTTTATTTATGTCATACAAGGCCAGATATAGCCTTCTCTGTTGGTGTTATTTCAAGATTTATGCATAGTCCTTCAAAGATACATCTTGGAGCAGCAAAGAGAATTCTGAGATATGTTGCAGGAACTCAGAATTTTGGATTATGGTATACTGCAAGTTCAGATTTCAAGTTAAAAGGTTTTACAGACAGCGATTGGGCCAATTCTCTTGAAGATAGAAGAAGTATTTCAGGACAGATATTTTTTCTTGGCTCATGTGCAGTGTCTTGGAGCTCGAAGAAACAACCAACAGCAGCTTTGTCATCATTAGAAGCAGAGTACATGGCTGCAACCGCTTCAGCTTGTCAAGCTATTTGGCTTCGTAGTTTATTGAAAGATCTTGATCAAGAACAAAAGGGTGCAACTGAGATTTTTTCAGATAACAAGTCCACAATTTCAATGTCAAAGAATCCAGCTTTTCATGGGAGGACAAAGCACATCGACACCCGTCATCACTTCATTCGGGAATTAGTTGCAAGTGAGCAAATCGCTCTACCTTACTGCCACACTGAACAACAACTTGCAGATGTTTTAACTAAAGCACTCTCACTCAAAAAGCATGCGTTCTTCTGTTCATGTTTTGGATTGAGTGATTTTGAATCAAGGGGGAGTGTTGAAGACTGATTCAACATCAGTTGGTCGTGTACTGTTAGTTTGTTGCTAAGAGGCCTCCTGTTATTTCTCATTTTCTGTTGAGTCAAGGCACGTTGAGTTAGTGCCATATTTTTCTGTATTTTCTGGTTATCATGCGGCTATAAATGAGCCACTGTTTTTTTCCTTGTTTTGTCAATCAATTCAATAAGAGTGCTTCTTCTTCACATCTACTGTTGGTTTCTTTTATCTTTCTGTTTTTAGTCTACTTGATACAGAGCTATAGTAATCAAGTTTTTTTGTTTTTTTGCACCCAATTGAATGTTTTATATTTAATATCAAATTGATAGAATGTAAATATTAAAAAATTAAATTTGTTATTATACCAATAAAAAAAGGCTTACGTTAGCTTCTAGTCATTCATCTAATAGAAACTAACGGGGGACAATGACTTTTTTTAATTTAAAAAAATTTATTGATTAAATCGAAAAAAATTAATAATTAAATTATCAAAATAAAACGAAGTCAATAGTTTAGTGACTATTTATTTACTTTACCTTTAAAATATTTATTATTGAAAACAAGATATTACATTTATTATTATTATTATTATTATTACATTTTAGTTTTTAAACTAATTTTACACCATTTATTGCACACGAATATATTTTATTTTAATAAATTTATCTAGAATATAAAATTTAAATTTAATAATAATTCAATCATAATATCTTTCTTTATATATAAATATTTTTTGAAGCTATCTTTATATATTTGAATTAAGGATTTTTTTTAATATCAATAGTGTTTGAAACGTATCAAACACGTATTTGATGAAAATTTTAATCATCGTTTTATACAAATGAAGACCAATTAAGGATTTTTTTAGTTTAATAAAAATTTGAAAAAAAACAATATTGTATTCTATTCAATTTTTTTATGACTGAAAATGTCTATTATGATATTTAGAGTATAATAGCTCAATTTTCAGTGATGTCGAAAAAGTGGTTTGAGGCCACTAAATTCGGAAAAAAATCTAGTAGATTTCTTAAGAGTTAAATATATTTTTTAAGAGATTTTTGAATTAGTAATTTGTGTTTTATAAAGATTTATTAGGTCAAGAAATTGAGAAAATGAGGGATCGAGACCTCGATTTTATAAACCGAGACGTAAATATTTTTATAAATATTTACAGAGTGTCATTAAGGTATTATTAAAATTTCGTTAGAAAATTTTAACGTTTTGCTTGTCAATTAATTAAAAATGACTAAATTGAAAAAGGTGCAAAACTTACTAAAGTGATTAAATAGCCTAAATAGTAAATAAAGGAGGACTAAAAGGGAAAATGGATCACATGAAATGGCTGAGACAAAAAAAAATCTGGAAATGTGATGAAATAAGGGCAAAATTGTAAATTTTACCAAATTAAATGAAATAAAAGAGAAATTGAAAATTCTAGAGAAAATCATCACCATTTTCAGCTGAAAAATAGCCATTGAAGAGGGTTTAAGCTGGTTTTTCATACTTCAGCTTCATGTAAGTTTAACTCTTACTTTTTCCTTGAAATTTTTATGTTTTGGGACTTTTACAACTAGGTCCAACTTATTATTTCATTAGTTTTTTTTTATTTTGTTAAAAGTCTTGGAAATTATCATTGATGAATTCATATGATTTTAGTTATTAAATGATGAAATTGAGATTTTAATGAATATTTAAAGGTATTTATTAAGGAATTTTGGATGAAATCATGTTTTAGGGATTAATTTGAAAAGTTGTTGAATTTATGTGAAATTCTAAAATTTCATGGAATTCTTGAGTTGTTATTGATATTTATGAAAATATCTAGGCTTGGAATAAGGATTAAATTGCATAAATTTCATCTTCCAAGCCTAGGGATGAAATCATAAATAATTAAAAGTATAGGGGAAAATGGTAATTTTTCCTAAAATGTGAATAGGATAGAAATGAATATGAATTGTATTAAATTAAGCTAAATTTACTCGTATAGATCCGGATAGACCAAGTACGAAAGTAGATCGTGATAAAGAAAAAGTATCGAATTAGTAGATTACAAGTCACGAACAATTAGTCGAGGTAAGTTCATGTAACTTAATTGTGTAATTATATGTTTGAATTGATTTGAATGGACTGTGTATTGGCCATGAATATGAAATCTAATTACATATCCAGAAAATACCCGATAAATGTTAAATCTTGTTTGAATGAATGAAATTCGATTGGATACAGGGTTTTGTTTCCCGAAATGGTAGTGGTTCTGCATTTGTTGCGGACATACTATAGCTCGAAAGAGCGTCCCGTTACAATCCCTCTCAAGCTTCCCGTTATAGTGTTCTTACGAGCTTCCCGTTAAATACTCTTTGGAGCATCCCAACTGGTTGTGATCTGCATATGTTGTAGACACACCCCCGCTCTTATGAGCATTCTGTTTATAGGTTTTTTGTGAACCTCCTGTTAAAGGCTCTTCGAAGTCTCTCGTTAGTGCTCGCTTGAACTTCCCGTTATATGGCTATCCGGTACTTTCTAATTAAGTGCTCTTCGGAGCTTCCCGTTAAGTGCTCTTCGGAGCTACCCGATATAGGCTCTTTGTGAGCTTCCCGTTATTAAGCCCGAAAAAGCTTCCCGTTACATGGCATAATGAGCTTCCCGTTATAGTGCTTGAGAGAGAGCTTTCTATTTAAGTGCTCTAATGAGTACTCCCGGACATGAATTGACGGATCTCTGATTTGTACACTTTATGTGTACTACCCTCGTATCCATCGAGATTTCTAATGATTCAACGGGTGAAATTCTTACATGAAGACAAGTGAAAATCAAAATGAAATCAATATTTGAAAAATACATGAAATGCATGGAACTTGGTATTTGATGAGCTTATCTTTGTTATTGATATTTACATGAAATGAATAACTAACATATTTGATGAGATTGTGTGCTTAGGCTATGGCCAAGTTGTTTGTAATGCATGTGTATTTTTACTTAATGTACAAATGAATGGTAAGCTAATTTCCAGTTATATGGACTTACTAAGCATAATATGCTTACTCTGTTTTATTTCATCTGTTTTATAATAATACAAAAGCTCGTTGGATTGAACGCTTGGTGAAGATCCCTCACACTATCCATCGGCACATTTCGGTACAAATATGATACTAATTATATATATAATGGCATGTATAGGTTTTGGTTAACCAATGTTGGCATACAAATATTTTGGTTGTAAATAGCCATTGGAATGGCTTGTGATGAATGTGTTTTGGTATATTAACATATGATTTAATTTCATGTTTGGTATTAAGTAAATATGGTCAAATAGATAAATTCACAAACATGGATTTATGAAGTGATATGGTATGTATGAGACTTGAGCTTTGCATGATTTAAATGTTTTGGATTGGCTTTTAGATGTGTTAAAATGTTTGTGTAGGTGAATGATCAAATAGGTGAGAAATAAGGTTTGGAAATGGCCTTATTTTGTCCACACGGGTAGAGACACAGGCGTGTATTTTAGCCGTGTATGACACACGGCCTAGCACATGGGTGTGTGTTCTGGCTGTGTGTCCATTGCATCTTAAAATTCAAAACAGAATGCTTAGTATTTTTCACACGGCCTGACACACGAGCGTGTGGCTTGGCCGTGTGACCCCTACACTTAATTAAGTTGCAAGTCAGAGAGTTACATGGGTTAGGGACACGGGCGTGTGCCCTACCTCATATGCCAAATGGCCTGAGACATGGGCATGTTACTTGGCCGTGTGAGCCACACGGGCGTGTGACCCTTGAACCTAGGAACATTTTTGAAATTTTGTGAAAAATTCTCTGAATTCCCGATTCAGTCTCGACTCGTTTCTAATGTATGATTTGGGCCTCGAGGGCCCATTGAAGGGATGATATGGTTAAATTATAATTAATTTCTGATACGATTGTGAAATAACATAAAATATTAATGCTCCTAGACCCTGTTTCGGCGACAAATACGAGTTAGGGGTGTTGCACAGAGACTATTGTATTCTATTAAATTCAATATCCTCTTTTATATAAAATAATAATAACCTATCACTTGAAACCTCTAAAAAAATCAAAGATTTATTTTGAAAAGTAAATAATTTTTTTGATAAAAGAAATAAGTAATAACAAGGTTAAATTTTGTGGTTAGTCCCTGCACTATGTATAAGTTGTGGATTTAGTCTATATACTTTAATTTAGATATTTTTAATCCTTGTACTTTTCAAACTTTTAAATTTTAGTCCTAACCGAATTATAGTTTTTGAATTGATTAAGTTTTGCTCTTTCTAAAATCTTAGGGGGGAAACATATTATTACATAAGTTTTGCAATTTTTTATTTCAATATATTATTCACAAAAAAGGCAACTAATGACTTCAACGATTGTCATTAGCATCAAAATGGAAATTTCAAAATTCGAACAGTATGCGGGCAAAAAATGATCAAATTGGAGACCATGGACTAAATCTACAATATTACACATAGTGTATGACTAACAATCTAATACTAAAGTTTAACCATACGGATTTAACCGTTATAGTTTGAGTTTGGACCTAAATTTCAAAATTTGAAAAGTATAGAGATAAATTTGGCCAATTAAAAAGAATAGAGATTAAAATTCACTAAATTAAAATATAGAGACTAAATCCATAACTTATGCATAGTGTATGAACTAATAATAGAATTTGACCCATTTGATAATATAATTGGATTGTAATTATCAAATTTATGTACTGATAGAATGAATAATAAAATAAAACAAATGGGTTCACTTAAAAATTATTTCATTTCAACAAGGTATTAACCGAAATCTCGAAATTGAGTTTTGGGATTTTAAATATCTAGAATTAAGTTTGTCTAAATTTATTTTAGCTTAAATTGTGCATTTAGATTATGTAAATATATTTTTTGAATAATTAATCCTGCTTGCAAGAATTATGATGATTATATTTATACTTATAAATTAATATATACGCATCTAAAACAATATTTCATTAAGATTTTAATTATTGACTTGAATAAATAACATTACATTAGTTACATTTTCCTTTCTCACCAACTGTCATGAGAAGCAGGTGACGTGAAATGATAAAATATATTATATTTTTAAAGAGAGATATATGTTCGAATTTTATAAGTAATATTATTAGAAAGGATAATTATAAATAACGAATACGAGCTATTAAACGGGCATAAAAATATTAAATTAATATTACCAAATAAATTTATAATTTTATTAGATTAGTTACACAAATTTTATTTTGACTTAATGCAACCTGATTGATAATTTTGTTAATAATATAATCTTAATATCTATCTTTTCTCTCTGTTTTTCATATTTTTTTCATCAAATACAATTAAAAGGCACTCCTAATTGAAGAGCGTCAAATTGACGTGTAGGAAGAGAGAGTGAGGGGGTGATGGCGTGCAAAATGGGTCCAAATCGAGGTGAATGTGGGGCATCAACCAAACCGACAAGACAAGCACATAAATTTACGGACACTCAAAAGTAAAGCCAGTGTGTGTCAAGACTTGAGAGTCCCCCTCTGAACCGAAAGGTTTTAGAGGTGGGTGATCTGCCCTCTTTTGCCAATGTAGTGCGGCGTTTTGATTCCTCCCAACCCACCTGACAACTCTCTGCACCTGATTATTTGTCAGTCACCTCTCGCGCCTTAAAACTTTATTAAATTATGCAAATTAAATCTTAACTTGATTAATATGAGTATTATTGTCAATATAAAAAGACGTATTTTTAAGTGTATTGAATCGTATTATCCTTATATTTATGAGTTGGGAAGTGATTATATGCAGTTTTAAGTATTGTGTCAAAAATAATAGATACGATTAAAACTTATAATGAAATTGTTAAAAAACTTAATTAATATATAATTTGAGGTATTTTATAAAGATAAATATAAGTAATTTTTTCTACTAAAGAAACTGACATGATACGATAATATAATGGTTGAGGGAGCTGGATTTCGGACCCTTGATTGATAGTTCGGTTAAAATCTGAATTGAACTATTATTAACTGAATTTTAAAAATCTTTAACCATTATCTAAACCAAAAGTTTCTAAAAATCTATTAATCGACCAAAATAAATTTAGTTAATTCGGGCGGTTAATCAAATTAATCGGATTTTTTAAATTTTTTTGTTCAAATAACTTGGAACATAGAAGAAAACAAACCATTCCAATGCTTTTTTTTAAAAAAAAACTAAAAAAAAAGCAAAAAATAACACAATAACAAAACTAAAATAAGTTTGACTGGTGAAATGAAAGAAAATAAATAAATCTACTACTTAGAGTGATGAAATGTAAGAAAAAGAAAGGAAAGTTTGAAGGGAAAAGATTCGAAGATAATGGTAAAGGCTCAAGACTCAAGTTGTGCCTTAGCTTTCCTTTCAAACTTTATTTTGAGTTTGACCATAGACAGAAGAAAAAAAAAAGCTTAAGTTTACTTTTACTTTCGAGAAATGAGGACAAATATTCAAGTTCTCTAGTTTTGAATAAAAAGGAAAAATGGTTTTAAAATATTTTTTAAATTATGAAAGTTTTTCTGTGTCATTCTGGTGGCTAATGTAGCCCTCAGAATTCGACCATAACGTCTAGGTCGAGTGTGAAAGGATACATTTAGTGGTATTGGAGTTTGATTCAAAACTCGAACCTTGATTTTTATTCAAAATTTGCATGCATATTTTAAGGGGGTATTTTGGGAACCATGCCACAAATAAAATTTAAAAGTTTGATTTCAGAAACAAAAATCTGATACTTCAAAGCCGATCCTAGGTAAGTACTCTTATTATTGAAACTATAAATAAACTATAGACTGTATATTGTAATTAAACTTTAGACTATAAATATTCAGGAAATAACTAGAGATTTTACTTCTGAACCGTAGATATATCTTAAGACACTAGGCTTGTAAAATCGTTATGAGCACTCGAAGGATGCGAAACCGAGAAGCACAACTTAATCTGAATCTTTTGCATATCAAGTACGTACGTTTGACCCTGGAATCGACTGCACAGAGAATGCACTTGCTTCAGGTTGTTGGAATCAGAAAGTTGGGGATAATGCAGTATCCCAAGCAATGTTACGGTTTATTCATTAGGCACCAAGTGCCAACATCAGATTGTCTCATATTGATAATGTATAATCGATCCATTGGAGAAGACTGACAAATGAGATTTATTATGAGAGGTGTATGGAATGCTTATATTGTGTTCTATGGTAGATTAAGTGGAAATAAACATTACTTGATATGGATTATGAAATTATGGCTATTAAGTGTAATTGTTGTCCTTTGAGTTAAGTAATTTATTCATTATTTGATAATTCTTTTTTCTGTAGGTTAGGTACCTATTTTTGATTTATGACTCAATAACATCCAATGACAGTCCCGAACTCAATGTTGGTGATGTTTTCTTCTTGTGTCTTGGCATGTACTTAGGATGATAATGTTTTGAGTTATGATGTTTTAGTCTTTAGATAAATCTAGTGAAGGTTATTTGTAAGGGATGTTGTCATGTAGACTTTTGGAATGATGTTGATCTTAAAGTGAATGCTTGTATATAAGTGTTTTGTGATGTATTTGTAATTGTCATATATAATGTTGGTTTTAGTGAATTGGTAACTTGATGTGAGTATATATATATTTGGACATTTTGATTGAGGTTTGAAAACAAATGGTTGGTTAAGATCATGTATTTTCTTAGTTTGGTTATTTAATTGAATGGTCTTTGATTGAGGTGCCTCTGAATAGCATATCGGTTAGGCTTAGGATGTTTGAAATTATGGCATGAAATTGATGATTTGAATGTGAGTTTGAACTTATGATTCATTTAGACATGGTATGACTTATGCTACAAGGATTGAGGGTATGAAATTTCTTGTTTTAGGGGTTAATTATGTTGCACACGGCCTGGGACATAGGCTGTCACACAGCCGTGTATCTTATTTGTTTTCAGTGCAGGTTGGTCCACATGGGCACAGAGAGTTACACAGCCTGGCGACACGACCGTGTGACCCTGAGCTACACGGTCACAGAGAGTTACACGGCGTGGTGTCATGGCCATGTGATCCTGAGTTACACAGGCACAGTAAGTTACACAGTCTACGTACACAGTTATGTTCTTAGCCACACGGTATGGGCCCTGTCACATGGTCGTATGACCCCTGTTTCAAAATTTTTTATTTTTCTTTAAAAATTCTTAATTAATTTCATTTTGGTCCCTGAATGTTCCAAACTTATAATTCTGATCTTGTATGCTCAAATTTGTGTTCGTAATTATGTTTTTTCCATAACTATAAATTGGGTTAATTGTTGCGAATTCAATTGATTGATTGTTTTTAAGTTCAACAATTGTTACAATTTGATTAGTAATATCTTATAACCCCAATCTGGCGACAGTTATGAGTTTAGGGTGTTACAGAAGCCAACAACAAAGCAATTGCTAAAGACTCCTCAATACTTTGATGACAACATAGATGATGTTCCAGTTTGTGACACAAGATCTTTATCTGAAATTTTTGAAAGGTGTAATGTTGTTATATTTGAGTCTGTTGAGTTTAAAGAAGCTAAGAAAAATGACAAGTGGATTGAAGCAATGAGAGAAGAGCTGTTTGATGGATTCCAAGTCAAGAGATAGAAGGAGAAAGTCTACATGTTAAACAATGCCTTTTGTAGTCTTAAACAAGCTTCTAGGACCTAGTACAGTAGGATTTGATGAATATCATTTGAAAAAAAAGAATAGAAGATTGGTGAAATCAAGTTGGTTTTTTGCAAGACTGAAGATCAAATTGCAGATATGTTAACCAAGGCTCTTCCAAAAGTTAGATTTAAAGTTTTAAGAAATAAATTAGACTTTTTCAATTACTAAGGCAAGGAAGAGTGTTAAGAATGTGCCTTAGACTTCTTGAAAATAGGTCTATAAACCAAGTCTTTAGGAATTTTTTATTTTTTAGTATGATTTTAGGAGTAAGTTAAGTGGTTGGATTTCAATAGGATATATTTTTCTATTATTTTTTTAACTATATAATTTGAACAATACAACAGATTATAGTGTGTTTCTAATATATTTTTTCTTTCATATTTTTTTCTAAAATACTAACAAATGGGAGAAGCGATGGCAAAGAGGAGGTCCAGCGTTGGTGATGGTGGTGGTGGTTCGGTTGGCAAGGAGTGGTGAAGAAGAGAAGAAGAAAATAGTTCAAAAGTGGTGGTAGGTGGCTAAAACAAAAGAAAAATGAAGAGAATAGGGAGGAGCAAGGTGGAGGTGTGACAATGAAAAGGAAAGAGAGAAAAAAATGAAAAGAAAAGATGAGAGTCACTTTATCTAGGTTCAATGGACGACACACATGGAAATGTTGGAGAAAAAGGCATATTGAGGGATCAAGGGAGCAAAAAGGGAATCAAGGTTGGTGAATATTTGACTAACTAAGAAAGGAAAGAATGTTTCCCCATGCATGGCAACTAGCTTGGACGGCAAAAGGGGTGTTGACCATGCTAAATTAAATAAAAATATTAAGAGTGTGAAGACTTGAACCTAAGACCTTAAGGAAACTAATTAAGCTCTTAATCCTTAAACTAACTCACCTACTTGTTCATAGTCCTACAACAATTATTTTAACAACATGGTTTGGTCTTGACTAAGGTTTGAAGCAAATTTGCACCAAATAGAAATTAATGAGAGGGAAGGGATTCAAACTCAGATCATCAAGGACAGCTCCACCACTACTCAATCACTATACTTGATACTTATATATTGACAAATGTGCCAAGGTCATCTTAAAAAAATTCTGGGCGTGACCACTCTCGGTTCACTAACCCAATTTCTACTAACCCAAATTTTTAGATGTGACACATCTCAACCCAGAAGCAGCAACTTCTTAAGGAGCACATATTCACCATTAAAACTCATTTACATACAAACTATTAACATATCAAAAACCCCCATTGAATGCATTGTATACATGCTTTATTGTTCATATAACTCTTAATAACCTTACTTTATCAAAAACTTAACATGCAAAGCTATAATACTTACCAAGAGGTGAAACAACCACTGATTAAATCAAGATCCTAAGATTCCAACTTAATGAGGAGAAAATAATATTTAATTTAAGAAAAGAACCAGAGAGAAACATTGAAGGAAGAAGAAACTTCCTGACAAATCCTTTGTAACAGCCCATTTTCAGTGAAATTGAAACAGTGGTTTTGGAACCACAAATCTGAAGTCAGAAAAAAATTTTAGTTTAATATTATCTAATGGTCTACATTATGTTGGAAATATCATATAAAAATTTCGTTAAGAAATTTTCCCGTTTATATGCCTAATTTGATAAAAAAGACTAAATTGCATTATGTGCAAAAGTTGAGTTCTAATAACTAAAAGTATTAAATAGCTATAGAATTTTAAATTGGAGGTCATTATAAATAGACCATTAAAGTTCTTAGTGGTTAAGCATGAGTAGTCATCATTGGAAATTGAATAAATTATTAAGGATAATTTTGGAAATTATCAATTAAAGTTATAAATAAAATAAAATAAAATAATCTATTATCATCATCTTCCACCAAAATAAAAAAAAGAAAGAAAGAAACCTAGCCATGGAAGCTTGAAATATTAGCAAGTTTGTTTTGCTTAATTAGGTATGTATTCTTGTCCGGTTTTTAATGATTTCTATGTTTCCGAGATCGTAGTAGCTTAATCTAGCTAGCTCGGGGATTAATTTTCAAAATTGTTAAAGTATTAGGGTTTTGCCATTGATGAGTATGCTTGAATTTTCAAGCTTTATGATAGAAAATGATATGTTGTTGTTAGATACAAAACTTTTGTAAAGAGAATTTTGATGAAATTATCAATTACAAATTTGTGGTAAAATTGTGAAATTGTGAATTATGCGAGCTACTATTAATTTGTATAAAAATTGACTAGGCTTGAGTAAGGATTAAATTGCATGAAAGTCATTTTCCGAGCCTAAGGACTAAATTACAATAAATTAAAAGTATAGGAGCAAAATAGTAATTTTGCCAAAAATATGTGTTGAACTAAATTGAATATGAATTATATTGAATTGAGTTAAATTCATTCGTATAGATCTGGTTAGACCTAGTACGAAGTTAGATCGAGGTAAAGGAAAAATACCATATTAGTCGCCTTCGTATCTACATAAACTCATCGAGGTAAGTTCATGTAATTAAATTGAGTATGTATATGTATTAATTGAATTATATGTATGTGAATTGTATAATATCCATGTATAAATACCGATCGCATATCCGACGATTGCCGAGTCCCGTTTGAACCTTATGAAATTCGTAGAATACAAATGAAATGTCATTAGGGTTACCGATTTGGTTGGGGTCCTGCATGTGTTGCGGACTCACCACAGCTCAAATGAGCTTCTCGTTATTCAGCTCGCATGAGCTTCCCGTTATTTAGCTCAGAAGAGCTTATTGTTTACAGCTCGTATGAGCATACATGTACATGAATTGATGGATTATAGTTTAGTACACTTCGTGTGTACTACCCGTGTATCCAACGATATTCTAAATGGTTCAACGGTGTTTTGATGAATTCAACCATGTGTGTTGGATTTTATATGTGATTTTCATGGATAATATGTTGGTGGTAATATGTTTAGACTTTTTGTCAAATTGATTGAGATATGCTAGGTTTACTTTCCTATTTATGGAAACATGGTAAGTTAAATTCTGTATTATACGAACTTACTGAGCTTCAATGCTTACTCTGTGTTATTTTCTGTGTTTAATAGTAATTCGAAAGCTTGTTCGAGTTAGAAACTAGTTGGAGCTATTTCACACTATCCATCGTCCTTTTTAGTACTTTCTGTAAATTAATTTCGCTTATAATGACATGTATAGGTTAATTTGGCCAATATTGGAATATAAGGGTTTTGTTGAGACTAGCCACTTAAATGGCTTGTGTTTGGTATATTTTGATGTGTATATAAGTGGCCTTATCATATTTGATGTGTGTTTGATATGGTAGAATGAAATAAAGTAAAATGCGGTTTGAATATGCATATTGTATTTAGTCATTTAGGTAAGTTTAAATACTTGGTTGACATGTCTTTAAGTTGTCAATTGAGGTGCCTAAGGGAATATTGGTTGTATGTGGTGATATTTCATGTTTAAGACTTGATTTTGGCTTGTTTTGAATGCCTAGTTATGGCTTGTTGATGTGCAAAAATGTTGAGTTAGGTTGATGTCAAATTGGGTTAGAAATGTGGCTTGGAAATTGGCCTATTTTTGTCCACACAGGCAGAGACATGGGCATGTGTCTCAGTCGTGTGTGACACGCGGCCAGGTGACATGGTCGTGTGTCTCGCCTATCTTTAAAGTTGCG
Source organism: Gossypium hirsutum (assembly GCF_007990345.1). NCBI lineage: Eukaryota > Viridiplantae > Streptophyta > Magnoliopsida > Malvales > Malvaceae > Gossypium > Gossypium hirsutum. Next base: position 34,138,958 of record NC_053442.1, read on the forward strand.
CAAGTCAGTATGCTCAACATGGCGTAGCACACGGGTGTGTGGCTTGGCCATGTGGCCCAAGTCAGAGAGTTACACAGGCACAAACATGGGTTAGGACAAGACCGTGTGTCCCTATTTCGAATGCCCACACGCCCTGAGGCATGGGCGTGTCTCCTGACCGTGTGAGTCACACGGCCTGGCCACATGGTCGTGTGTCCCCTACAGCTTTGAAAAATTTTAATGTTTTCTGAAAAAAATTTTGAGCACCCGAATTAGTCCTGACTTGTTTTAATGTGTATTTTGGGCTTCGAAGGCTCGCATAAGGGACAATATGTTTGATTTCAATTGGTTTCTGACATGAATGTTATATGATATGAAATGTCTATTTATTTGATCTGTAAATTATGGTAATGCTTTGTAACCCTGTTTCAGCGATGGATACGGGTTAGGGGTGTTACTCCCTTCACACACACACACACATATATATAACCCATTTCCTCATAGTGGAACTCAACAAGTGTCACTCAAGTCAGTATGCTCAACACAGCGTAGCACATGAACGTGTGGCTTGGCTGAGTGGCCCAAGTTAGAGAGTTACACAGGCACAGACACGGGCTAGGACAAGGCCGTGTGTCCCTATTTCGAATGCCCGCATGACTTGAGACACGAGCGTGTCTCCTGATCGTGTGAGTCACACGGCCTAACCACATGACCATGTGTCCCCTGTAAAAAAAATTTGAGCACATGATTTAGCCCTGACTTGTTTTAATACGTATTTTTGGCCTCGAAGGCTTGCATAAGGGACAATATGTTTGATTTCAATTGGTTTCTTACATAAATGTTATATGATATGAAATGTCTATTTATTTGATCTGTAAACTCTAGTAATGCTCTGTAATTTTGTTTCGGCAATGGATAAGGGTTAGGGGTGTTACACCCTTCACACACACACACACACACACACACACACACACACACATATATATAACCCATTTCCCCATAGTGGACTTTAACAAGTGTCATTCAAATCCAGAATTTGTCCTTTTAAATGGCCTATAGATTCTAAGAGAAACATAAATGAAAATCTTGCATAATTAATATTTGTCCAGTCAATCTAGTTGGCTCTTAATCAGATCACTATACAAAACTCATTTTGCATAGTACTCAAGTAACTGGGCGAGCCATACTTTTGGCGGCAACTCTCACCCAGCTTACTCTTTGCTTGACATATTCTTTTCTTGCATAGCAGAATAGCCTCGAACAAAAATCCTTAATTATTTTTGCAGCAGATACTTTATGTCATCCCAAATCCGCCAGAAGATTGTTAATTGGCGGACTAAACTATGCCAAACTGATAATTTCATGGCTCTACAAATTATTCTCGAATCTGTCAGACTTGGGGTGTGACATATTTCTTCTTTCTCGTTGTTTATACGGGTCAATCCCTAACAAATACCATTACTTTAATACTCAATTATTTTTTAGATACTTCAAACTTACCAATGCTAAAACCTCCATTTCTGGAGTGTTATTTATAATGATAAATCTTATTTTTAATTGATATCTAGTTGTAACACTAATTAAATGATAATTGATTAAAAATAATATATTATTAATAATTACTATACTCAATTGTGTAGTTTAAACCACTAAAATCTCTATTATACAAAAAAGATGTTTTTTATATGATTTTATTTATTATTTTTATAGGAGGTTTTATCTATTGTTCTTAAGTGTATAGTTCAAATGGATAAAAACTCTATTATTTAAAAAAATTATTTATTTAATGTTAGTTTAGTGATTAAATGAACATTAAAGGGTGTTTTTGTTAATTAAAAAACTTCTCCAAACTCGTGCTTTTATATATATTATAGATAATTAAATGGTTTGATGTAAAGGCCCGATTTCCAATAGTGTTGAAAAGTGTGGTTTTGGAATCCTGTTTTCGTAAGCCGAGTTCTTAAATATTAAATAACGATATTTACGGAGTTAGTATATTAATGACTTGAAAATCGGTTAAGCAATTTAGCTGAGATGTGTGTAATTAAGGCCCAAGGATTACATTGTAAAAGTTCAATCGTTATAGATTTTCAATTCGAAAAAAGGCTTGGGGACTTAAATAGAAATTATCCAAGGTACTAAAATGGTTATTATACCAATAATAAATAGTGGTTAGTGGATGTTGATGAATAATCCACTAAGTTTAATTAAAAGTAAAAATAAAATAATAAAGCTTTAATTAAGTTAATAAATCAAGATTAACTAATGTTAGTTCATGTATATATAGGAAATTAAGTGGGAAAATATGTGAATATCATCATCTTCTTCCCCAAGTCGTAGAAACCTAAGCAAAGTTCTTCAAGTTTTTCTTTCAAGCTTTTGGCCAACTATTAGTAAAGTAATTTAGGTCCTTTTCTTATAATTTTTATAGATTTGAGGTCATGGGAGCTTAATTTAGCTAGCCCATGTACCAAATTTTGAAATTGTTAAAGTTGTTGAAAGTTGTCATTATTGAGAAATTGATGAAATTGGTGTGAATTTGATAGAAATTAAGCTTAGATTATGAAAAAGACTAAATTGTAAAGCTTATTTGTTAGTTTCGTACATTATGGACCATATTGAATAAAATGAAAAATTGTTATGAAATTTCAATAGGAATAGGAAGTAGGAGGTCTCTAATAAATATATGTGAAATCAGATTTTATTTTAAAGCTTTAGATTGAAAGTTATGCTTGTCTTGGGTTCAAATATTAAATTGAATAAATTGCAAAATATGTTTGACTTTGTAATTGAACTTGATTTGGATGGAATTTGATATTGTTTTATTATTGAATTATTATTCATAGCTAAAGACAATGCTGAGCCATCAAGAAGGAAAAGAAAGACGAAAGTCGAAGACAAGTGACATGAACTTTTAGTTTGTATTTCTATGATTCAAAATCAATTTAATTGTTGCATATTGTGATGTTTGCATAATATGACATTGAGGTGATTTGACAATGATTATTTGAAGTGAATTGCTATGATTGAAATTGAATGTAGAGATATGGACTAAATTGAGTAGAATAAAATTTGCATGAATTAATTGATATATGATAATTGGTATGAAATTGTGTTGAAATATGCTATATGATGTGATGAAATGAATTGATAATAAATCGACAATGGTAGAATGTGAATGAACTATATAATGAAATCAAAAATTTGGTTACCCTATTAGATATTTGGATAAAGTCTGATATAGTTGGCATGCTATAAGGTCAGGATATTGATTGAAAACCATCGTTACTGGGCAACCCGTGATGGTAGATGATACATATAAATTCATTGTTGCCAAGCAACCCGGGGTGACAGAATAATCAGATTGTGAAAGTCATTATTGCTGGACAACATGGGGTGGTAGTATGTATATGTTCAGTGTCATCATTGTCGGGCAACTCGGGGTGACAGATCTGCGTATCCATTCTGAGTCTGTGTCTGGTAATAGGGTCATAAAACATGAATTGGCTATTTGGTATATGAAATAAGTTAAAATGAGCCCCAAAGGATGATTAATTGTGAACAAGCTAATAAGCTTGGAAATGATTGGAAATGACAAAATGAAATGGAGTAATTGTGCATGTAATTGTTAAATGTGTCAGCCTGCTTGACGAAGTCTCTATATCTGGTTACTGTTTGACGTATAGTTGGTAAAATAATGATAGAAATTAGTAAGTAAAATGTTTGTCTTGGTTAAGTATTATGTGTATTGCGTCATTTGGTGAACTCATACTTTTGGCGAGTTTTGTGGTTTGGCGGACTCTTTTGTTAAGTATCCGCCCAACCTAAATGCTTTGGGCAAACTCGTTAAGTTTACAACTATTTAGATTTGTTTAATATTTAAGTATGGTAATTTGGTTAGTTCAGTTGAGATTTAGTTAGAACGGAACTAGACTACTGTATATGATAAGACTTAAATTATGCTAAGTGCACTTAACTATTGGAATCAAGAGAGTTAGGGGAATTATCTGATTTTTCCACTAATCTTTGTCTTTAAGCTTAAGTATATAAGGATAGCGGTGGTTTTTCTGAACACTTTTACGTTTTCTTCTTCTTCCTTGATTTCCTCTGAAAACTCTTTAAAAACCTAAGTTTAGAAAACCTCTTCAAATTAAGGTTCGTAGTATTCAGCTAACTTCTACGTTAGTACCAGCTCACTGGTAATTACTGATGAACCCTAGGTTACCCTCTAAGTCATTTACATGTTTCTTGTTCTACATGCATAGATGTTAGGATAGTATGTGAGGAAGGAAACTTCCTGATTCTAGATTAAGTGTTGTTGATTCTTGCATGCATGATCAGATTTGATTGATTGATGATCTGATATGTTTAATTATTTTATTTTAGTTCAAGAAGTTAATGAAGGTCCAAGTGATAAAGGGAAATGATCTACTTTATCACTGCTTATATACCTAGTATTGGCCATAATTCACAAGAACATTCTGTAGTCTTAGTAAGAGGGGGAAGGGTTAAGGATTTACCCGGTGTGAGATATCACATTATTCAAGGAACCCTAGATGCTGTCGGAGTAAAGGATCGTCAACAAGGGCATTCTAGTGCGTTTTAGATTCTTATCCAAGACTTGTATCATTTGATGATGCCATGTGAATCGCTAGAAACTTGTGCTAGAGTTTTTGGTGAGTTCCTTCTTATTTCTATGTGTTGTAATTTTCTTTTCTTTTTTTATAGTTCATGTAAGGTAAGTAATCCTCCTCTATAATGGATGAAAGATTTTGTATGGGTAATGGTTATCCAAAGTCTTTAGTCTGAGTGCAAGTTGTTTGTGATATAAAGTAAGTGTTATTCTTTATGCTTAAGCCACTATCATCTGTTTCTGTTATGTATGATATGATATGAACTGCTATGAGGTGATAGAGATGAGGAGATATGTTTGTGCAGCTTCCAGTAGGGCAACTATATTGCAAATCAGATTGGCATATCATAATAAAAAATGTTGTTCTGAATGAAAATGATATGAGAAGTTAAGGGGGAGAATGTATGTGAATAAGACTGAATTATATGCTTCTGATTCTAGATTCTAGGTACATGGCTGGCATGAGAATGAATTTGTCTGAGTTGTGCTGAACTGGTGTATAGTACACACCCAAATGATAAGTAAGTTGGCATATTGAGTTTGTCTGTATTTTGTATACGCCATTGTGTGTACTATGTGAACGTGCGTAAATCATTCAGAAAGGTTCAGATTTACTATCAGTAATGCTATGTATGATTTCTTTTTGGAACTCACTAAGTTTATATGAACTTACTTTGTTACATTTCCCTTCTCAAGCTTGCTGACTGAAGGAAGGCTTTGTTAAAAGGACTACACCAGAGTGCTACTACTATTGTGAGATAACTACTTTGTTTCGTATCATGTATGACTTTTGGGGTTGGCGTATAAGTACATTTGGAAATGATTTGTACAAAGAACTTATGTTTTGATAAAACTATGTTTTTATGAGATTTTTATGAAGTATTAGTGGATTGGTTTTAAATTAATACATTCTATTTAATAAAGTTATTATATTTGAACTTATATGTCATATAGGTTGTACATTATTTTTAAACTGTTGATGTTTTCATTCAAACCTCGGTAAAGTAATAGCTAATATATGCTTTATATTTATAACTTTGTAAGAACTATATAAAGCTTTCGCCAAAATGTTTTAAAGTTAGATTGATTTTAAGTAGCGTCACACCATACTCAGATCCAAATATAGGGTCGGGTTTGTTGTGTTACAAAATGTATCTGGATAAAGTATATGTTTACAATTATTGATAAGAAATGACTATGTAATAGGTGGATTGAATGAGTAATGACATGATAAGTATGAGAAATATGTTAATGGAAGCTTTTGACATGAAATTTGTATATGAATTGGTGTAAATTGAGTTTCAAATTTGATGTATGACTGGTTTAACTTGTATTATATTGTCTTGAATCATGGAAATACTACTGAGCTTTATTACTCAATGTACGATTTGTTTTCTTCATAAGCAGGTATAGGTGATCGTCAATAATACGAGAAGTAGTTCCAACATCCAGAAAGTGATCTTTGACTCAACAAAGTTTGTATAGTCCTGTTTTGTTAAATATATGGCATGTACCTAGGTTGAGTCAGTTTTTGGTATAATATGCTATCTTGTGAACTTTTGGAAGTTAGAATTGATAATTTTCGGTAATGGCAAAATGAAATAGTTGTATAGATGATTTTGGCATACTTAAAATGCATGAGATAATGCTAAGTTTTAACTTGATGTAAATGTAAGTAGGTTTAAAGGGTTAAATGGTTATCAACATGTTAATTACTTGTATGTTTGAATGAAATGGTGAAATGGTAGTAATATTGATGCATAAGTTGTGTTAATTGCTTAGGATGGAGTATTGATGGAGTATTGAATTATGGTATTTTGCTTAATTGATTGAATGGGAGGGATAACTTGTATGAATGAGTAAATGAAATAGGTACCAAATTGGACTTTTAGAAATAGTCAGTTATGTCGCAACGATGTCCTCTCAATGTTATGCGTTGTCGTGACAAGACTAAATAGAGAGTTACGCCGTGACGACATACCCTCAATGTCGCGATGAGCCTAGTTAGTATGCTGCATCGCAACGAGGAACCCCCGTAGTCACAATGTCAACCTAAGATTTTGAAAATATTAGAGTTTAGTCCTAATTCGACCTCGGGTTAGCATTAGAGCTTTCATAAGCTCGTATAAGACCCAAAAGGTTTGTATATCATATTATATTAATGTAGTTCTTGTATTTAAATGTATAGTGGTATAGATTGGTTGTATTAAATCATAGTTGCTCCAGAAACGAATGTGGCATCCTATAGCTCGGACCCGACGATCGGATCAGGTATGGGGTGTTACATTTGATCTATACATTTACTCGAAGATAGATCTATATCCAATCTACCTGGAAAATTTTTTTCGTTTATTTATTAACATGGTTGTCAAAACTAGATCAAACCATTCGATTGAATTGGTTGAATAAAGAATAAGTGGCCCAATCAGTTCAACCGACACCATAAAATTGGAAAATATTGAACTAGTAAAAAATCGATTGAATCGCTAAAAAAAATTTGAACAAATTAAGAAACTAATTTTACCAGGTTCAAGCTAGTTTAGATAATTAATTTTATTGTTATAATTTATAAAATGGTTATGTTTCTATTATTATGCATTTGTGTTTGGTTTTTTTTTTTTGTACTTTTTATGAACTTTTTTAGAATTTTTGAATTTTTTATGATTAAATTGAGAATTAATGGTTTGACTCGTTCAATCACCGATTTAATTCTTACAACATTGTATAATGATACCATCTTCTAAAGTTTTTGGTTTACTTTTTAATAATGTATTTAAAATAATTAGTGAATGCATTAACTTGTAGATAAATTTAAAACCAATATAAAATTCTAAATAATTATAATAAATTTATTTTCAATGATAATAACAATTATTTAAGAATTATTAATAATAAGATTAAATTTAAAATTAATGTTTACCATTAATTAAGTAAATTATAGAAATAGTATAACATTAGCATAAAAATTAATAACAAGTAAGAGGTATTTACATTTTTATTATAATAAAAAAATTATTAATACTCTTCAATAAGCTTTTGTTTTTTAAAAAATAAAAAAAATTAGTTTCCAATGTGACATGTGATTATACGTGTCTATTATTTAATTAATTTTTAAATAATATATTTTAATTATTGTAATTAGTGTAAAGTGACATTGGTTATTCAAATTGTTGAACATAATTAAAATATATTAATTTATTTAACAATTCAAATATTATAATAATAATAAAATCAAAATAATAATTAATAAATAGAATTAACATATATAAATTATTCTGATAATTGGGATATGGTGCTAATAAAAAATTTCTAATCATTATTAGAAATTTTGTTCAAATTATAAAAAAGAAATGATTTTTTGTGAAAGTGTTAATTGATATAATTAGAGTATGTGAAAATAAAGGATTTGGTAATTATTTGGCTAAGGTAGAGATATATGATGAAATATGAATAAATATGATACTAGGGAGAGTAAGGAATGGAAAATATAAAATCTATGATAACTTTATTGAGTAGTTATGGATTTGGTGGAATTTTGAATAATAACGAATGTAAAATATGAAAGGTATAAAGTGATTTTAACATGGTAAATAATATCAAAAAGTATGATATTAAATAAATAATAAAATAGAATTATTATCGATTATTAGAAAAGTTTAGGAAGTTTTGATTTAATAGTGTAATTCACATTGATTAGCAGAAGAAAAAAATGTAATATTTAATTATTGAGATAAATTTTAAAATTATATATGATTTTTGATTTAATGAGAAATTGTGTACATGAACTTTAATTCATGTGAAACTCTAGTTGTGGTTCAAATGTATACTTGAAACTTTAATTTTTATTTAATTATATACATTTAAAGAAATAAATGCATCAATTTATTTTTATATTGGATAAATTTAATTATTTATTATTGCAATATATAAACATAAAAGGATGTTATATAAATAATTTAAATTATATTTTAAAATTTTACACAATTAAATTTAAATAGCTATAATAAAATTTATAATATGATAAAATGAGAAATTTAAACACGTAATATTAAAAAGAAAATTTAAATGATTTATTTAAATTTTGCTAACTAATCCCTAAAAATAAATAATTTAACTAAACATGGAATGATTGTATATATTAATTAATTTTATATATCATTTAAAAATTTAAAAAGATATGTTAATATATCATTTAAAAAATAAAAAAATTCTGGTGACCAAAAAATCATGTAGCTGGACCCTTTCAAAAACTCAATTTATAATTATATAATAATTTTTAAAAAAATCAAAAGTAACATGTTTTTCTTTAAATTAAATTATTATGAAAAATTATTTAAATAATTTAAAATCAAATTATTATAAGCCACAATAGGGATTTTTTATATGTAGAAAATAATGAATTTGTAAATGATGCAAATACACAAAAAAATTATTTCAATAAAGTAATAATAATTTATTAATTTTCTCTCCTTTTCCTTCTTACCTTTCTTTCCCCACGTTCCAAGCTTCCAGCCCAACCCACAAACCCAAAAAATTGTCAAAGTTAACCTTTGAGAGTAGTAAATTTCTACGCCCTAAACTTAACCTTTGAGAGTAGTAAATTTCTACGCCCTAAACAGTTGTCATGTTTTGAAGATAGAACATCTAAAGTGCTGTAGATGTATATATTCTTTTTATCTATTTTTAGATTTTGAAATGGATGCTTTGAATAAGATAAAATATAGTAATCTAGTAACTAAAAAGAAATATCATGATAAGTAATACTGAGTTGGAAAAAAAATGTAATTTTTGAAAACCTTGAGATAAATTTTCAATTGGTAAATGTAGAGAGTTAAATTATAAATTTATAGTTTTTTTATTCTATTCTATGAGCTCTTTATAACGGTATGCTATATGTTCAAAATGAATGAGTGATGAATGAGAAATTGATGCTCAAAGTAAGCCACTTGTGAATATTTGTTGAAGAAAAGAAAAGCTTAGATCTCACATTGGTTAAATAGCAAGTGTGAGCTATGTATATGCATGAGAACCCACTTGAGAGTTATTGAATGACTAAGCTTGAAATCTTGTTTTGTGAGCATGCGGATGCGAATCCAAATCTATCGGAGTTGAGGGTACACTTGCATGAAATGTTGGGCCCAAAAGGTGTTTGCCGGATATTTTAGCCAAATACGAAATTAATTACTACTGCCGAGATCATCTTGTTATTGTGTACTATGAAAACAAGCCTCAACATCTAGTAAAACTCGATTTTCTTGTTCGATTTTGATTTTCCAAAGTCTTGTTTATTTAATTGTTTTCAATATGATGTTTTAAATAAATATAAATATAGATATTTATTTAATTTGTTTTATTTAAATATGGTGTTTTTACACAAATATAAATATTTTAAACTTTAAAAATTATTTTTAATTAATTATAATATATATTTAAAAAATTTATTTTATTAAAACTATTTAATTTTAAAAAAAATATAATGATATTCATATTAAATACTTTATATTATTTAGTTTTAATATAATTATTTTTTAATTTGTAAAGTTCCATTAGCCTAATTTTTTTAAATTAATTATTTATCCAAACAAAATAATTACAAATCCTAACATTTTGAATTGACGAATTTTAAAATATTAGCATTTTAAAATTCTCAAAATTTTTTAAAATTTTTCATTCAAACACACTCTTAAAAAATTATAAGAGGAAAAAGCACATTGAAATAAGATATATAAAAATTGTAAAACGTTGAAGTGACGTATAATGAAAAGTGGCAAAATAGAAATGAATTTTTATAAGTAAATTCATTCGAATTAAATAATCGAAAGGATCGAAAATTTCTTAGGCACCAAATGTGAGATCTCTTATATGAGATCATTACAAGTTTGGTTAAGGGGTGCTACACTAGAGGAGAATGCAACAAGATGTTCTTAAATCTTAACGAATTAATTGTATAGTTACCCAACTCATTTAGATATACACCAACTGTTAAATTACCTATAAGATATTAACCAACTTTAGTGGGGAATCGATGATAATGACAATTAACAGTTTAGTTAATTCTTATAAGTTATACACCAACTAGAGAATTCTCTAGATGCATGTAAGCTATACATCATCTCAGGATATCTAAACATTAATGACCATATTAATTATAAACCCAGATTGATAGATTCTTAAGTCTTATTAATTGAAGATTTCTCATCCACCAAACTTCTATGAATTCTCTTTAATAATTACTTGTGATTTTACTCTCTCTCTTTCTTAGTTAGACTTCCTTTATTTGTTTCTTTGGTTGTTCTTAGTTTTTAGATTTGATATTTGGTGAGTTTAATTAATTAAGTTGTGTATGTGTTTCCTATTTATTTGGTTGGTTTTTAATCTCTTTGTTGTTTGATAATCAAAATAAATCTTTTCATCAAATTATTTATTATAATTTATTATTTTACAATGATCTTATATATTTTGTGTGTACTTGAGGAAAGTGATAACTATTTTAGGCTTTAATTTTTTATTATTATCATATTTGTTACTATTTTCATCATCATTCACAAAACCATGGGAGAGTGCAGTAACATGAGATCATAACTAATTTTTCAAATTAGTGGATAGTTTATAATAGAATGCATAATCACTAAAAAAATTATTTATATAAAAATAAAAAAATTATTATATTAATATTTGACTTGTAATTCAATATATTATATTTTATTGAGTTTACCCCATTTGATTTATGATATTAAACTCAATCATCCTTCGATAGAAAAAGCCTCAACCAAACATTTTATTTGGGTAGAATCAGAAAATCTATTTATATTAATAAAAAATACTTTTTAATAGTTATTGATTAATTATTTAATAATTTGATATTTTCTAGAATTTTATGAAAGTTTTTCATGATTATAAATATATATTTTTATAATTATAAATAATAAATTATAATTTTTAAATTTTAAATAATTTTTTAATTTCATTTAGAATTACAGTTTAAAAAAATGCAAAACTAATATTTTAGCTATAGTTTAAAGCAATACAGTCGGTTCCGCACCGGTTTAATTATTCCAATCAATGCACACCATTTCAGTGGTAAACCGAAATGATCAATTCATTTTTTCACATTGATAAAATTTTCAGTTTATAAAATTGCATCGGCTCATTGCGCCCAATTCCAATTTTATCGGTCGGAGTATCATGTAACATCTGGTGCATAAATAATATTAAAAAATATTTAAATTTACTATTTTTTACCATTATAGTAATAAAAAAAACTAACTTGTTAGAGTTTATTGACTTTAAAATTAACAAATAATAAAAAATGAAATTTTTATATATAAAAAAGTAAAATATTTAAAAATGTAAAGAAATATAAATTTCATAAAAAAATTATAAAAATTATTGTACCAAAAGAAACATTTTATAATTTTTCTATAAATTTTATTGATTTTTATTTTTTTATCATTTTTCATCACATGTCACGTTGTGTTGCGACATATGATAACTTTAATTAAAAAAAGCTAGGAATTGTTAACTTTAACGATCAACAGTTAAAGTTAATTGGTAAAGGGACTTTTTGATGCATTTTATAATTTTTTATTATTTTTTTATAAAAGTTTACAATTTTTATTTTTTTGCAGTTTTTATAATTTTTTTTCTAATTTTTAATAAATTTCAAAATTTTTATATTCTTATTAAAATTTAATAATTTTTCCAAAATTTATTATTTTTTTACAATTTTTTTTAATTTTTAATAAGAGCAAGGGCTTAATTGCTATTTTGAAAATTTTGAAGATCTTTTTGATACATTTTGAAAGTTCAAGTACTCAATTGAGTGAAAAAAACATAGGCTTAATTACTTTTTTTGAAAAAAAATTGAAAATCTTTTTGATGTATTTTGAAAGTTTAAGTTCTCAATTGAGTGAAAAAAAAGGCTTAATTATTTTTAAAAAAAATTTGAGAATTTTCTACACCATTAAGCCTTTTATATATTTAGTATGAGATGATCTTATTTTAAATTGATTTTTGAATTAAGTTGTGAGAATATTGTTGTTTAACAGTGTGCTATGATTTTTTTCTTTATTTATTTTAAATTTGTTACGGGATGAAATTTTATTTGTGAAGTTTATTAAAGGGTATTTTATATAATTGATTAATTTTTTATATTTGAAATTTATTTAATTTCGTTCATTTGATATTTTTAAATATTTTTAAATTTTTGATAAATACAAAACGATATAATACCTGCACGTATAAATTCTAATAAAAAACTGATACCGATTCGATATTGACTAGCTTAGAGGCAGAATTAGCTATTCACCTTAAGTTAATGTCAATGATATTTAAACTGAATTGGATCCTCCGGTTAGATTGAGAATCTGTCCGAACACTAGAAAAAACCGTTTGAACCGTGAACTGAAAAATCGGTAAAAAGCCTGTCCGACCGGTTCTTTCGTCTGCGCAAGCCGATAAAAACAAACAACCCGAGACCCACCCCCTCCCGGGCAACCACCACTCTCGTCACTCGTCCATCCGGCCTCTCTGACTCTCTGACTCTCTCAACCTCTCTTCACTCTTTAGTCTCCAATCTCCCTCCACCTTCCGGCTTTCAGCCTCCAGTTCACCCGCCTTTAGCCGTCTGCTTCTTCGACGACCGTCCCTGCTGAAAAATGAGAAAGTCAGAAAGACAGGTTTGGTGGTAAAGGACAAATGAGAATTGAAAAGAGTTAACGATAATAATTTTTTAGGTTTTCGTACTTTATGACAACCCGAGACCCACCCCCTCCCGGGCAACCACCACTCTCGTCACTCGTCCATCCGGCCTCTCTGACTCTCTGACTCTCTCAACCTCTCTTCACTCTTTAGTCTCCAATCTTCCTCCACCTTCCGGCTTTCAGCCTCCAGTTCACCCGCCTTTAGCCGTCTGCTTCTTCGACGACCGTCCCTGCTGAAAAATGAGAAAGTCAGAAAGACAGGTTTGGTGGTAAAGGACAAATGAGAATTGAAAAGAGTTAACGATAATAATTTTTTAGGTTTTCGTACTTTATGTTGGGTATGGCCTATGACTTAAAGTCGGTGGGCTGATTTAAATTAAACTTCAAAGCCTAGCCCAAAGTTTATTTGAGGTTTTTTTTTTTAAATTTTAAATTATTATTTTATATTATTAAATAATAAATCAATTAAACTAAAAATAGATGGTCTGATAAATTCGATTATTAATCCAATTTTGAAAATATTGATTTACTTACCACTTCATCATTTTAATGAACGACTAACCAAAACGTTACAAATCGAAAACATGTATCATCATATTATAATTTAACTTTTTCTATAGTTAAAATTTGTTGATTGTTTTGAATGGTTAAATGTGTAATTTATTATAAATAAGATGCATGAGATAGCACTATAATATTTAAATAAAAATTTATGGATATTGAATGAATTATTGGTGGATTCGATTGTTGAATTCTTTATTTTTAGTTATTTACTTTAAAATTTTAATTAGAAAACGTGATTGTAATAAATATATTTTTTATCATTTCCTAATTACGTTCAGTCGGGAGTGTTATAACCGTATATAGATAGATAAATATACATTGATGAATGATGATTAGACTAAGGTTCGGTCTATCTAAAAAGTTTAATTTAGATTTTTGAATTTTCTGAGAAAATTAAAATATAATTGTTTAACCTACCCGTGAGTCATGAGAACCGTAAGCCGAGATGAAACGGTAAAAGGAACGGTCAAGATTAAACCAAGTGGGTGGCTGATGAAAAATACTATGGAACCGCCTTCACAGAATGAATGAAAAAAGAAAAATTAAATTTGGACCTTGAGAGAGTCAGTCAGTCCATATCCAATTACGATTTTTTCTCTTTTTCTTTTCTCATAAATGCCCCTTTCGCCCCCCCCTCGCTCTCATTCAAAAGGCCTAAACTCGAGGTCTTTTTGATTATATATAGTTTTAGCCCTAGCTACCCCAGCTCAGGTCCAATTCCAATTTAGGGTTTTGTTTTTCTCTCCCTCGCTCGAACAGCGAACAAACAAACAAACAAAAGCTTTAAGCTTCAAAGCTCTGAACCTTTTTTTGCCTTTGGGTGCTTCAGCCCAATTAACCGACTTTGTTCTCCTCCTTCATCTTCCTCCTTTGCGCTTACCTCTGTTACCGGAAATTCAAATATATTATTATTTTAATTCCTTCGGTTTCCGGGAGAAAACAAGCCTCTAAATCCGTGAAACTGTTGTTTTGGATCTGCTTTCAGGGTTTTGTTGGTGATACAACGAGGTATCAACTATTTTTTTAATCCTTGATTTATATGTTAGGTTTTGTTTCTTTATGTCTAATTTTGCACTTTTAGAGTTTGTTTTAGTTTTTTGGATCTGGGATTTATTGAGTATTTCTTTTTGTGAGGCTTTTTTTTTTAAAATTTATTCTTGGTGTTAATCAAAATTATGTTTCTTGGTGGTTTTTATATTTGGCTTATGTTTTGCTTCATGTGCATCTTCTAATCAGTTTTTCGCCTTTTTTTTTCCACGTAATTTATTTCACTGTAATTGCTTCTTATGGGCTTCTTAGTGTGTGAGACTGATAGTTATTTCCTTGTTTGTGTTGCAATGGGAAAATTTTTTCTTGGTAGAACTCATCGGATGAGTGTGGTAGGATTTATTTTTCTCGTTACATCCTCTGAGAAACAGTCGTTTTCTGTTACCTGTTTTCGTGGGTTCTCGTTTCTCAATTTATAAATGGTCAAACGACGGTTTTTTCCAGCACAAAGTCCATGTGGAAGGTAGAGATTTGGTTTTTATTGGACTGAGTGGTAAGGAGTTCAGCGTTCCTTAATTTCGATCTTGTGTGGAGAAAGTAGGTGCTAACAAAGGTTTCCTCCCATTTAGGTGCTCCAGAATAGGTTGATACTGGGGGTCTTAGGCAATAAATACATAAATAAGAGATTTGGTTTTTGTGTCTTTGGGTTGGGGACCTGTGGATTTTCACTTCAGCTGAAGGCACTTTAGTCAAGTTGCTTATGCATATCCACTGGGCTTTTTGGTCCGTAATGATAAGGTTAGCTCATCAATCTGGGCATGCCCACATTTTTAGGTATATAAAAGCTGGGTTTGATCCTGCCAATTAGCAAGATATATGGGAGCAGTGGTTTTTATTTTTTGGTTTATTTAAGTTGTCTTTCATGTCCAGATGTGGGAATAAACTGGTCTTTAGACTTTGCAGCTTTGAGTTACCAAGTCTAGTTGACGTGTTTATCAAATTCCAACTATTATTTTTCTGGCTAAAACGCATCTGCTTTGTTTACCGTAGACTCTTGAAGGCTTTTTGAATTCTAGGCTTGGCTTAGAATCATTTCAAGTTTGTCTTTTAACCTGAATGCTGTAGTTTTAATGTTCACTGTAAAGCCAGCTTCTCAGCATACCTTTTAATATTCAATTGCTCAGTTTTTTAAGCTATCTCTTCAAATTTGTCTGGTTACTAATATCTATCTGAGGATCATAAAAATTAGTCAACTCCTGCTCTTGTTTGTTATTTTGTAAATTTGAATAACTATTGTCTCGTAGATAATGGAAACATTTTAAGAAGCTTGTCATTATTCTATGAGTTTTGAATCTAATGTGAATATCTAAACTTTCCTTTGGGTATCGTCAATAGTAGTATTCCCTTCTACTACAATATGCTGTCTTCATGGTGTCTGTCTTGTGTTTTTTCATTGACTTTTGGGAACTTTATCATCTTCTGTCTCATCTTTATTGCAGGACAGTACATTGAGATGGAGACTGCAATCATTCCGGTTACACCTATTACTCCTACAGACAACAATGACCTTGTTAGTTCCGAAGTACAGCCCAATAAACGCAGGAGGAAGAAGTCTATTGTCTGGGATCATTTCACTGTGGAGACCGTAGGAGATGGATGTATCAGGGCCTGCTGTAATCAATGCAAGAAATCTTTTGCTTACATTACTGGTTCAAAGCTAGCTGGAACTAGCCACCTCAAGAGACACATTGCCTTAGGAATCTGCCCGGTAAGCCGTCAGAGGAATCAACAGGCATCAGACACTAAAACTGCTAATGCCACATACGAACCAAGAAAAAGACAACGAGCAACTCCTGGATTTGCTAACATCCCTTTTAACCAGGAACGCTGCAACCATGAGATAGCTAAGATGATCATAATGCACGAGTATCCCCTCCACATTGTGGAACACCCTGGCTTTATTGATTTTGCTCGGACTCTTCAACCTCAGTTTAATATGGTGAGTTTCAATACTATTCAAGGAGATTGTGTTGCCATGTACCTGAATGAGAAGCAAAGGCTTCTCAATTTTATCAATGAAATTCCAGGAAGGATAAGCCTTACGCTAGATTTACGTATTTCAAATCAAACTGTGGGCTATGTTTTCATAACAGGACAGTTCATTGATATGGAATGGAATTTGCACCGCTGCCTGCTTAATGTAGTCATGGTACCTTCTTCTGATTCAGACTGTGCCTTACAGCAAGCTGTTGTGTCTTGCCTATCAGATTGGCATTTGGAGAATCGGCTATTTACACTTGGTCTTGATCAGTCCTTCTCAAATGTTAACATAAATCAAAACCTAAGAGCTCTATTTTCTGTGAGGAACCCTTATATGCTGCATGGTCAGTTCTTGATTGGAAATTGCTTTGCTCGTGTTTTAAGTCTTCTTGCACAAGAGGCACTATGGTCTGTGGGGGAAACAGTGAAGAAAATTCGGGATAGTGTTAAGTTTGTGAAAACTTCAGATACTCATGAAGAGACATTTTTTGGACTGAAGGAACAACTTAAAGTCCCCAGCATGAAAGACATATTCATTGATGACCAAACAAAATGGAACACAACATATGACATGTTGGCTGCCGCCTGTGAACTAAAGCAAGTATTTCTTTGCTTGGAAACCTCTATTCCTGATTATAACATAGCCCCGTCAATGGATGATTGGAAGCAGATAGAAATTCTCTGCACATACTTGAAGCTTTTCTTTGATGCTGTCAGCATTTTAACTGGCCCAACATACCCGAATGCCAGTGCATTCTACCATGAAGTGTCAAAAGTTCAGTTGGAGTTGACACATGCAGCAATGAGCAATGACCCCTTCATCAGCAACTTGACCAAGCCTTTGAAGGAGAAGTTTGATAGATACTGGAGCGACTGCTTCTTAGTTTTGGCTATTGCCGTGGTAATGGATCCTAGATTCAAAATGAAACTTGTTGAATTTAGCTTCTCTAGGATATATGGTGATGATGCTGGAATGTGGATTAAGATTGTTGATGATGGGATTCATGAGCTCTACCTTGAATATATTGCACAAGCACTTCCTCCACCTGAAACATTTGTTGAAGAACGGAATGGGAGCATCATCCCAGAACAGAATGGGGGTGTCATCCTCAAAACTGAACCCCCTGAAGACGGATACCTACATGAAGAAGGATACCTTCAAGAGGAACAAACTCATGAAGCAGCTCCTCAGGAGGTATCCCATCATGAAGTAGCTCATCAAGAAGATTCCCATCACGATGTTGCTCATCGAGAACTATCCGATCAAGAAGTAGACAGTCAAGAAATAACCCATCAGGAAGAAGCCTCTCAAGAGGTACCTTCTCAAGACCCCCTTATTTCCATTGGAGATGGACTTTCAGATTTCGAGGTCTATATCTCTGAGATCAGTGGTAGCCATCAGATGAAATCAGAACTGGATCAATATCTTGAAGAGTCCCTTTTGCCTCGGGTACAAGATTTTGATATCTTGGGCTGGTGGAAATTAAACAAGACAAAGTATCCTACACTTTCGAGGATGGCTTCTGACATTTTGTCAATGCCGTTTTCCACCGTTGGTCCTGATTCTGTTTTTGACACAGAGAGAAAAAAGATGGATAACTACCACAGTTCATTACGTCCTGTGACACTTGAAGCTCTCATCTGTGCTAAGGACTGGCTCCAGTATGGGGGACTATCCCAGAGTTGTGATGGAAATGTGAAGATGGAATTCTAAGTACAGATTTCGTTTTCATTCATCTGTTACAGGATACAGTAGGTAGGCCTCTTAGTGGTTGGTCTCGTGTCATATAAAATCCTCTTTCCCCCTCGTGTTTCCATGAGATGTTTTATAGGATTGGATTTAGCTACGCATATTATTCTTGGATTCTGTGAATCAATGCCTTGAGGTTCACATAAAGTTTTCAATTGCGATGCTTCTTGTTAATGCATTCCTTTCTTTCTATAACATTTTGATTTGGTGAATGTAACCTGTTTAAAAATTGACCCGGTAATTTGGCAGGCGTGGAATCCATAAGTCCCCATTATTATGCTAAGTTATTATGTCCCAAAGTTTTGATATGTTAATGTTTGGTATTAGCCTACCTCAGATTTGTTACTTTTTCAGATTGCATCACTGATGAATTTACGATATTGACAATAATGAGTTACTCTCATTACGGCAGTTGTTTGTCCTGCTCATTCGTTTTTTAAATTATCTTTACTCTGATAAATAAATATTTCAAAAACAAAATGTTTTTTAATGTTTTTGATAATGATAATAAATTTTTAATTAATCTCAAAGTTTCAACAAAATGAAAATGTTTGAAGGATAATTTTAACTAATCTTTTTGAAAATAAATGATTCTTTTATTAAATAGCTATCCTAATAATATAAATTATTATATTTGAGATTAAAATAAAAAACTTAATAATTTTCAAAAAGCCGAAACTCTTATCAAATAAGTAAATTTTGTTCTGTACTTAATTTTTTTTTATCAATATTCAAACCAGTACTTATAAAGTTTAGTATTAACATTTAATATTTCATTATTTAAATTTTTAGTTTATTAATTTACATCTAAGTCAAAATTTAGGATTCAGTTAATTATTTTTGATTTTTGATTTATTTTTTAGTTGAAATAATCACAAGTGTCATCATCTTTTTTATTGCCTGAGTCTTTTCTCGATGGTTTAAGGTGGTATTCATGTAAAGTCATTCCAACAATGTGGATTTTAAAATTTAAACTTGGTTCAAATGTTTGAGAAAGAAATTTACATTCACTTCTTCGATCTATTTGTTAGTTTAATTTTTAATTTTTAATATGCGAAAATTAAGAGAAATTAATTTTACGGAACCTAATTTCCAACATTGTTATTTTTTAAATTTTATTTTAAAAATCAAAATATTATAAACAATTAAAGTAAAAATGGGATGGAGATAGAGATGAGTGTATGATATATTCAATATTCATGAAAATGAAAATAATAATAATTTTTAAGATTATTCATTGTTGAGTCGAGGGGGTCATACGATAGAGAATATTAATTATGGTGTCTTCCATTGCTATTTTTAAGTTAATAAAAAATACAACATAGTTGAAAAAACCAAATCAAATGATTATTAAAAATTAAAAAGAATTAAAAAGAAAAAAGAAAAAAATACATTAAGGAAAATAAGTGGTTAAAAATTTTCGATTAACATTTAAGATTTAAGGCTTAAGTTTTGTCAATGATTTTTTTTTCTCTCAATTTGTAATGTAAATTATAAAATTTACTTCAAAATATTCTAAAATATTAAATTAAAATATTTAGTATGTACCTTCTCTTTCGTATTTATAGATTATATAAATAAATAATTATCGATCTAGTTGTATTTAAAATAATTGATAAATAGGGAAGAGTTACATTTCAGATACAAGATCAACCATCTAAAATTTAGTCTCCCTTTTCTTTTTATTACCCTTTTCTCCCATACTTTCGACTTCTCTGAAGTCGGCAAATCTGGAAAAAAAAAAAAAAACACTAAGTAGCTATCAGTTCTTTATTGAAATTCTAATGCAAATTGTGTCAGAAATTTTGATGATAATGTTGGTCTCGTTTTTAAGTTTGTAGCTTTTTATATTATTTAAATACTAGAATGTTTATCCGAAATTTGAGAAGTTTTAGATTGAAATTTTATATTAAAAGGGTTGAGCAAAAAAAAATATAGGATAGACTTTAGCTTGAAGATTCAAAACTCAAGTCCAGCGTATTTTTAAGTTTGTAATATTTTATATTATATTATTTTTATATATTATGTAATTTATAACATATAAAATTAATTTTATAGTATATAATAGTACTATAATGTAAACATTAAAAAATGTTAAGATGACTATATGTAAAAATTTTAATAAATAAAAATATATAAAATTATTAAATATTAAATGAAAAATAATATAAATATATTTTTAATTTTTTTAAAATAATATGGGTTGACTTAAAATGGGTTTGGGTTAGCTCTTTAGAACTATGGGTGGACTTGGATAAAATTTTAGGTCTATATTTCGTTTGGATTTCAATACAACATTTCATCCCGAGCGGGTTATTTAGATTTTAGAGGATATGTTAAGGAGCTGTGTAATTGAGTTTCGGGGAAGTTGGGAGGAGCACTTGCCGTTAGTTGAATTTTCCTATAACAACTATAACATCTCGAGAACGGTCCTGGAATATTTGGCCTTGCAAGTAAGTATTCGCCAGTACTTTGACGAATTGGGGAGTTCGCCAAAAGAATATCAGTAAGAAGTTTTCCAAGTGTTTCAACATTGTTGTATACACCAAAAGACATAGTAAGAGGGTTCGCCAATGTGTTTGGCGATACCAAAAGACACAGGTTGCGAAGTACACGTCAGGAGGAACGATACCAGGGCTATGCCAAAAGATAGTGGCGCGATGAGCTATTATGCAAATAAAGAAAGTTAAGTGGCGAGTTCAAGATAGAGCATAAGTTGTTTAAACAATGTTCTAATGAGTTTATAGTAGACTGGGAGATAAAATAAAGAAATCGATGAAATTTTATTATCACGAACTGTAAATGTAATCATACAATGTACACCCATAAGAGACTTTGTCATATTCATAGATAGAACTTGTACATAGGAAAAAAAGTTTAAGTTACATTTGTTATAGTACATAACACCTAACACTAGGATCTGGTTCATCGGGTCAGGCGGAGTGCATTACAGTGTTGGTCAATAGAGTGTATCGTCAGTGTCCACTAATGATTCAATGTTAAGTATCCAATGCGAACTTGATGGGATTACCATTCTATGGGTTCGAAGTGATTTTGGGAATGTACTGGCTGACTGTGCATAAAGCCAAAATTGACTTCAAGCTGAAAAGAGTTACCTTACAAAGCAGTGAAGGCCAGGTAGTTGTGGTGGTTGGTGAGCGAGCTCAGTTTATGACTAATTTAGTCTTAGCAATGAAGGTAGAAAAGATGCTGGGTAAAGGCTGCGAAGCCTATCTCGCTTTTATGATGGGTTCATAGGATGCAACGAAAGGTGTTCATAAGATGTGAACTATGCAAGAATTTATTGATGTGTTTCCTAATGAGTTACCTGGGTTACCTCCAGACCACAAAGTGGAGTTTGCCATTGAGTTGTGCCTTAGTAGTACGCCAGTTTTGATTACACCGTACTGCATGGCACCCAAGGAGCTTAAGGAGTTGAAGATACAACTTCAAGAGCTACTTGATAAGGACTTCATTTGATCGAGCCTATCACTTTGGGGTTCGCCAGTGTTGTTTGTGAAGAAGAAAGATGGTAGCATAAGGATGTGCATTGAATACAGATAGTTAAATAAGTTAACTATTAAAACTAAGTACCCATTACCAATAATCAACGATTTGTTTGACCAACTGTGAGGTGCCACTGTGTTTTCAAAGATCGATTTGCGATCTAGTTACTACCAACTCAAGGTGAAGGAGTCTGATATGTTGAAGACAACTTTCAGAATGAGGTATGGGCACTACGAGTTTTTTGTGATTCCTTTTGTTGGAAAAGTACACCTGCTGCTTTCATGGACCTGATGAATCGAGTGTTCCATGAATATCTAGACCACTGTGTGGTGGTGTTCATTGAAGACATTTTTGTATATTTGCGAACTGAGGAAGAGCACGACACCCATCTGCGAACTGTGTTGTAGATTTTGTGAGAGAAGCAATTGTTCGCGAAGTACAACAACTGCGAGTTTTGGCTAAAAGAAGTGACATTTTTGGGGCATATCATTTTTGTTGAAGGGGTTCGCGTGGACCAAAATAAAATTGAAGCCATTGTAGAGTGGAGATCGGTAAAGAGTGTAACTGAGGTGCGAAGCTTTTTAGGGCTCGCATAGTACTTAATAGGTTTGTTGAGGGATTCACCACTATTGCAACACCCTTAAGAAAGTTGCTCTAGAAGAAAGAGGAGTTCGCATGGACATAATAAAGACAAAAAAGCTTGGACAACTTTAAAGAGGTCCTTACTAAAGCACCTGTGTTAATCCAAGCAGAACTAGGAAAGGAGTTTGTGATTTATAGTGATGCCTCTCATACGGTGCTTGAATATGTACTGATGCAAGAAAGAAATGATGTAGTTTATGATTCTAGGCAACTGAAGGTTCATGTGTGTACTACCCAAACCACGACTTGGAGCTAGCAGCAGTGGTGTTTGCACTCAGGATTTGGTGACACACTTATATGAAGAAAGATGTACCATCTACACAGGCCACAAAAGTCTCAACTACTAGCTTACATAGAAGAAGTTGAATCTATGTTAGAGAAGGCGGATAGAGTTTTTGAAGGGTTATGATTGTGTGATAGAGTATCACCCTAACAAAGCAAATATAGTAGCTGATGTGTTAAGCAGGAAGTCAGTAAGTGAGTTACGAGCTATGTTCGCACAACTAAGTGTGACAAATGATGGAGGACTGCTCGTGAAATTGAAAGTGAAACAAGCATTGTCATAGCAATTAAGGTGAAGGAATTTTTTGATGAAGAGTTGGAAAAGAGGGTCCACCAAGTGGAGCAAGGAGTGTAAGGTGGTTTCACACTTAACAACGAAGGAATATTTTGCTTCTGTAGAAGGTTATGTGTGCCTAGAGATGAAGAGCTTCGATAGATGATTCTGAAATAAGCCCACAATAGTCCTTAGGTGATGCATCTAGATAATAACAAGATGTACCGTGACTTCCGTGAATTGTATTGGTGCTCTGGTTTGAAGTAAGCTATTCCAGAATTTGTGGCGAAGTGTTTAGTTTGTTGAAAAGTCAAAGCAGAGCATCAATTTCCTTCAGGATTGTTACCACCACTTAAGATTCCAAAGTAGAAGTGGGAAATGATCATCATGGATTTTGTGACGGGATTACCTCTGAACATGACCAAGAAGAATGCTATTTGGGTGATTGTGGATTGTCTCACCAAGAGTGCACATTTCTTAACTGGTCACACAAACTATACTTTGCAAAGGCTAGTAGAGATTTATGTTCCTGGGATAGTACGATTTCATGGCATGCCAGTTTCCATTACTTCTAATCGAGATCCTTGATTTACTTTGAGATTTTGGAAGAGTTTGCAAGAAGCTTTGGGTTGGAAGCCAAATTTCAGTACAACTTATCATCCTCAAACAGACGACCAATTTGAGAGAGTGATACAAGTGCTACAAGACATGTTATGAAGTTGTGTTTTGGAGTCCGCAGGAAGTTGGGAACATTATTGTGACCCTTTAAACTCGACCTAAACGTTATGACCAAATCTTGATGATCACATTGGCCGAGTTGTTAGTGCAGAAAATCATTTTCACTTTTTCCTTAATAACCGTCTTTATTTTTAAAACGTCATTTCGTTTCACTTTAAGAAAAGCCAAATATCGTCTATAATTCCTTTTGAAAGATTTTTTCAAATCGTCTAAATTAGAAAACTCTAGTATTGATATTTTCTAGAAAACATCATTTTCAAAGTAAACATTACAGCGGAAATTAACATACTAAAACTTGTTTTTGGACATTTTGAAAATGTAGGTTTAATATATATGTATTTCGTAAAATACTAAGTTGTTGGGTAAGTAGCATCGAGTTTTGAAATTTAAGTATTATGTTTGAAAACATTATCGTCGAGATGAATTTAACATTATTGTGAAAAATCCATTTTAATTATCATTTTTGTAAATCTTCTTAAGTGATAGTTTAAAAACGTAAATCATGCAAAAACCATCCAAAAACCAACGTCCAAACGAAAGTCCCAAGCCAAAGTCCACAGAAATAAAAACACATCACAAAGTATATCAAGTACCAAATAAATAAGTTTTTCTGAACACGTCCAAGAGCACCTCCGAAAGTCAAAACCATCCTAACCTTGATTATTATCTGAAAGGTCAGAACAAAAAGGGGTGAGCTTAAAAAGCCCAGTGTAGGTTGCAATTCATAATAACATAAATTAACACATAGCATCATTAGTTTAAGCATATCATATTCTTACAATATTCATTTCACAGAATCACATTTATCAGAATGCATAATGACGATGTCCGTGCAACATTTTTTTTCAAAATCGGTGCAAATATTTCGGAAAATAGATCCTACCCATCTCTGCTACACACCATAATGAGTTCCCCAGAACTCTTCCATCCAGTAACACATCAATATTGTGAACAAGCCAGTAGATTGTGCAGTCGAGTTGCCAAAATAGAATATTGTGGTCGAGCCACCAAATAATCACAGATATACTACCAAATGCAGAATATTGTGGTCAAGCCACTAGAAATTGCAAATATACTGCCAGATACTTCCTCCGTACAAATTATCGCAACCCCATGCATGTGATATGGCATATAGAACAAACTTTACAGTAGGCATGCTTTACATGGGAATCAGATTTATTTTCGGTTTAACACAATGAAAGCTTAACATGCGAATTAGAATCAGAATTATGGCATGCTTAACATGTAAATCATAATCAGAATATTCATAATCACATACGAATCAGAATATCAATGTAGCAATAACATGTTTACAATACATGCATTATCCAAACCGCCATATATCACATGTCATGAGTGTAAGGAAATCACACATCAATATAAGGAAATCACACATCAATATTTTTAACAGAAAAATCACACTACCCAATATTTCGTCACTAATCTCAAGATTTGTAAACACTTACTTGAAATCACCCTTTAATGGATTTTTACCAATCCATACGAACACTTAAAGTATTCGCCCAATATCACTTTTCAGATAATTATTTAAACATTAATTAATTATTTGAAGTAATATCTTTATCTTGATTAAATATGATATCTACCATTGTTAACAAAAATAAATCCCTACACTTTTGCAATTTCGTTCGTAATGATCTTGATTCCAATTTCTAACGAGAGAGTTTAATTCTCAAGCCTTTAAGGTTAAAACCATTCACACATATTAGAATGGGTAACTAAAATGAATAATCCTTCAATTATTCAATTCGGTGAGATACTTACGTAATCCTTTAACTTATTCGCACACTTTTACAAGTGGGGGCACAAATCCAGGATTTTTGATTTACACTTCAGTGAAACCCATAAATTGAAATGGTTAGCGTTGTCTTAATCGAGTATGCATGTATATAATATATAAGAGTGTAACAAGAATAGAGGGTCGACAATACTTACGTAGTAACAGAGGAAAATAACTTAACTCTTCCTACGAAATATTGATTTGAAAGGAGGATTTATCACTAAATGGAGAAAATCATATTATAAAAATAAAAGTTAGAAATAAAAAAATAGAGTGTGGGATAATCTTTTTATGAACAAAAATTAGAATTGAGAGGTTAAAGAAATCAATTACGAAAGGAGGAGGAGAAAAAAATTAAGAATTTTTGATGGTGGTTAGTGGTGGCGGCGCAACGACAACGAAAGAGAGATGGTGGTGAGCTAGAGGTGCGATGACCTTATGTAGTGGTGGAGTGGAGGAGAAATGAGAAGAAAATGGTGACTTAGGTGGTGAAATGAAAGAAAAAAAAAGAAAAAATGGGAGGAGGAAGGTGTTGGACAACAAAAAGAGGGGAGGGGAGAAAAATGAAAAAAACTAAAAATAAAAAGTGAAATGGATATGTCTAGGTGCTTGGCCAGCGAAGGCAAGGTAAAATAGGAAATTTGGTATGTTGAAGGGACAAAGGCATGGAAAGGGGATTATGGGAGTGGAAAGGGGAGAAAAAGGAGAATGTTGACCTTGTAATGGAGGAAAGAATCTTCCCAAATATGGCAAGATTTGGGTTGGATAGAAAGGGTGTTCACACTAGCCTAAGTTGTCAAAAATTTAATTAAAAAGGTGAGATTATGGGGGCTTGAACTTGGGACCACTTGGAATAAATTCACACACTTAACCACTAGGCTATTTAATCCTTTGTGTCATGAACTAACGCAAATAAATAAATAAAATATAGAGAGTGACAATTATTTATCTTAGTAGAGTTCGTCTATAACAATAGTTGCCAAGCAAGTATTCAGATGATGCCCTTTGAAGCATTGTATGGAAGGAGGTGTCGAACACCTCTGTGTTGGGCTAAGTTAGATGAGAAACTAATTGTTGGACCTGAGTTGGTTTGCAAAACTGAAGACAAGATAAATTTAATATGTGAAAGACTTAAGTCTGCTTTAGGCAGACAAGAGTCTTATGCTGACTTGAAACGGTGAGATGTTGAGTATCAAGTGGGTGAACATGTGTTTCTTAAAGTATCACCATAGAAGAAAATCCTATGGTTTGGGCGTAAAGAAAAGCTAAACCCAAGGTTTATTGGTCCCTATGAAGTGGTAGAAAGAATAAACCCTGTAGCATATCGACTCAAGTTTCCTTGTGAATTAGATAAGATCCATGATGTGTTCCACATGTCCCTATGATACGACCATGCCTCAAGTCCTACCTAGCTCGAACAAGGAACCTTTGGAGCTGCCTCAAGGTCCTATCACCCGATCACGAGCTAAACAATTCAAGGAGGCTGTTTCGGCCTTAGTAGACAAAGTTTGGGGCGAGATTTTGGTTGGGCATATTGAAGAAGCTTGGACCAACTCGATGAGCACTCTGTGCATTCTAATACGAGCTGAATTAACTTCCATTCCAGCTCAATGAGCTCGAATCAGCTCAATTTCAGCTCAAACACTTACAATTCAGCTCAATATCAACTAGACATTAATATAGTAGCTGAAATATTTATTTGAATAAACTAAATTAGTTTATTACAGCTTATTAATATGTTTTATGCATGTTTTTAATATGTCAAGTTTTATTACATGATTTAATTTTGAATTAAGGCTGCCGAATTTAATGAACTGATTTTAGTGTCATTGTTGACCGAATTAATGTGTCAAGGTTTTATTCTTAATTTTGTTCAACTAAAGATCACATTAATATTAGTTCATCCTATTTATGTAGGTTGGCCGAATGTGGGGGTTCATTTAGCAAGATTAGCCGAATGTGGAGATTCATTTAGCAAGGAGCATGCATGATAGGTACATTGCACCTGGCGATACATGCATCAAATTGGTGAGCTGAATTCAACATTCCTAAGTGACTATTCGGCCAAGGGAGCTAATGTTTCCAACTCCAAAGCTGCCAATTAATCTTTTCACATTTGCTGGATGCATCTTGGCTTTTCGGCTCCATGTGTTCACACTCCATGACTCTTCAATGTTGAGTTTTCACATTTGAATTGGCTACTCATTACCCTCTTAATTGCTGGTCATTTTTCAGCCAAAAGTTGCAACATAAATGAGCTAATTTATTCCCATTGGCCGAACCTAGCAATCCATGCATCATCCAAGTTCTTCCAAGTCCATTGTTCCATCTAGAAGGTGACTATTGGAGCTCCATGTTCAGCCGAATCTAGCTAGTTCAATTAAGTGATTCATTTGCTTAATTTTTAAGGAATGTAAGTGACCATTCAGCTAGCTTAGGTGCTGATTATAAATAGCTGAATTTTTACTTTGTAAAGGACTTTTGGCATTTTAATTAACGAATTGCTACTGAATTTGTGAGGCATTTTCTCTCAAATTTCGTTCGAGACCCATAAGACTTATCTAGCTACTAGTGGCGTCTTTCCGAGTCTTTTATTGAACTTATCACTCCCTAAACCCGAGTGTGGCATTCACCCGTAATACCTTTGGTTCATACTTTCCTAAGTATCACGTCAAGGTCCCTATCAACCACTTCAACTCATTTAGGTCCTATAAGTTTCGGGTCAACACTCTTCTTTAGTGTTGGTTCACTCTTGACCTTTTTGAACCATTTCCATTTCGTACCAAATTCCATTTCCATTTCGTACCAAATTACATTACCATTTCGTACCAAACCCAAACCAATTTCCAATTCCAATTCGTACCCAATCCAAATCCATTTCTTAATTAATCCTAAACCAAACTCGACCATCCCTAATCATACCATTCTTACTTTAAACCAAATCCACATCCATCTTTAATCGAACCTATTTGATTTCTTTGAATTCAATTATATTTTCTCTTCTTCTTTTATATTATACTTCTTCATTTATGATCGGGAACTAAACGACTCGAAATCATCATTAAATCGAGGTCGTATCATTTGGTATCAGAGCTGGTTAAAACGAGAAGTACGAGCACTCGAAGACATTTCGAAATAGGTACGTAAAAAAAGTTTGAAAAAAAAAATTTTGAAATTCAAAAAAAAAAATATACGAAATTAAAAAAAAGAAAAAAGTGAATTGAAATTAAAAAAAAATCGTGAATTAAAAAAAAAGGTGTTGTGATTCAAGTGTTGAAATTGAGAAAGTGTTTCGAGTTTGTAAGTCTGATACTTCTTTCTACTCATCTTCTATTCTTCTATGCCACACTTAGCCTAAAGCCTTTCTTGTTTTTTTAGCCTACCCGTAACCTATCATCAAGTCCTTGTGAACCAATTTGAAGCCGATCCTCTAGACTAAGATATTGTCACATCGAGTCTCCTACGAAATCACGAGAGAAAATTGAGTGGAAAAAGGCACGAGAGTTACATCAAGTTAAAAGCCAAGAACGAGTGCAAACACGAGTGTGAGTGACACCATATTTTCTTTTCGAGAGATTCGTGAGGTTTTTGTTGTGGGGTTTTAATTTCATGTCTCAAAGTCCTGAACAAAATATGGCGGAAGGAGGTGGAAGTCCACCAATCCGAAACGTTGCGCTTGGAGGAGGTAGAGTGCCGGATTTGGCTCAACAAGCCATGATGCGAGAATTTCGACACATGCTTCGTGAAGAGATGGAATCATTCAACGAGCATTTGGAACGAGTTGAAGAGAGGACTCAACGAGAACGTACACCCTAAGGGCCACAAAGAGAGCGAGGCCAAATGGAAATCAATCAAGATGACCTCTATGATCCCCGAGTGGAGCCGAAAGTGATCAAGGGTCAAACCTAAGTGAAGGACGAAGAGGTCCAAGGAACCGAGGTAATCGGGATCAAAGACGTGTGGATGACGATTTGAAGAACATTAAACTTTCCATTCCATCCTTTCAAGGAAAATCTGATCCGGAAGCCTACTTGGAGTGGGAAAAAAAGATTGAATTAGTCTTTGATTGTCACAATTATTCCGAAATCAAGAAGGTGAAGTTGGTGGCCATAGAGTTCTCCGATTACGCCATGATTTGGTGGGATCAACTCACTACGAGCCGAAGAAGGAATGGGGAACGACCAATATCCACTTGGGCCGAGATGAAGGCCGTGATGTGACGTCGTTTTATTCCCTCCTACTACCATCGGGAACTCTATAAAAAACTTCAAAATCTTACTCAAGGTTCAAGGAGTGTTGAGGATTATTTCAAAGAGATGGAGATTGCGATGATCCGTGCTGATGTCCAAGAAGATCGTGAAGCAACGATGGCGCGATTCCTTGCTGGTCTCAATCGAGACATTGCCAACATTGTGGAATTGCAACATTACATAGAGATCGTGGACATGGTACAAATGGCCATTAAGGTGGAGAAGCAACTTAAATGAAAGAGTACCACTCGAAGTTATCCTACCCCAAGCACAATTAGATGGGGGTAAAATTCGAGTAAAACTAATCCACCAAGTCGTGCCAAAGAGCCAATGGTGCCTGCCAAAGCAAACAAACCTATGGGCGACACGAGCAAAGGTAAAGTAACCGATTCATTTGCTAATCGTTCAAGGGATATTAAGTGTTTTAAGTGCCTTGGACGGGGCCATATCGCAAGTCAATGTCCCAACCGCAACATAATGGTGGTTCGTGCAAATGGAGAAATAGAATTGGAGGAAGAAGAACTTGAAGATGAGCCTAAAAACATTTCTGATAACGAAGAAGAGGTGGAACACACCTTTGATGGAGAACTCCTAGTAGTCAAAAGGAGCCTAAGTATTCAAAGCATCGAAGATGAACAACAACGAGAGAACATCTTCCATACTCGTTGTCAAGTACAAGGAAAGCTTTGTAGTGTTATCATCGATGGAGGAAGTTGTACGAACGTGGCAAGCACTCGCATGGTGGAAAAGTTAAATCTACTGACCACCAAGCATCCAAATCCGTACAAACTTCAATGGCTCAATGATGGGGGAGAGTTAAAGGTAACGAAGCAAGTTTTGGTTTCATTTTCCATTGGGAAGTATTCCGACGAAGTGCTTTGCGATGTTGTTCCAATGCACGCGGGTCATTTGCTACTTGGTCGTCCATGGCAATTCGACCGTCGAGTCATGCACGATGGTTACTCAAATCGATATTCTTTCAAACATATGGGAAGAAATGTAACCTTAGCCCCATTGACGCCAAAGCAAGTTTATGAGGATCAACTTAAGTTGAAAAATTCCGTAGATCAAATGAGAGAAAAAGAAAAGAAAAATGAAAAAAAGAAAGAAAACTTGAAAAAAGAGAGTGAAAAGAAACCAAGAAAAGAAAAAGATGAAAAAGAAAAAGTGAGTGAAAAATTAAATGTATTTGCAAAAGAAAGTGATGTTCGAAAGGCGTTTTTGTCAAGACAACTGATCCTTGTACTTATGTATAAGGAAAACTTGTTTAATACTAACGACTTATCCGGAGATCCCCCTTCTTCTGTTTTGGATCTCTTGCAGGATTTCAAAGACGTTTTTCCGGATGAAGTGCCAAGTGGGTTGCCACCACTTCATGGGATTGAGCACCAAATCGATTTTGTGCCCGGAGCCATTATTTCGAACTGGCCAGCATACCGAACCAATCCTGAAGAAACCAAAGAGCTTTAACGTCAAGTCAACGAACTCATGGAAAAGGGCTATATTCGAGAAAGCCTTAGCCCATGCGCTGTACCGGTTTTGTTGGTGCCAAAGAAGGATAGAACGTGGCGCATGTGTGTCAATTCCCGCGTTGTAAATAAAATCACCGTTAAGTATAGGCATTCCATATCGTGTTTAGATGACATGCTTGATGAGTTAAGTGGTGCTAAATTATTCTCAAAAATTGATCTCAAAAGTGGATACCATCAGATTCGAATGCGCGAAGGTGATGAGTGGAAAACTGCTTTTAAAACAAAACATGGTTTGTATGAATGGTTGGTCATGCCATTAAGCTTAACCAACGCCCCTAGTACTTTTATGAGACTTATGAACTATGTTTTATGAAATTTCATTGGTAAGTTTTGCGTTGTGTATTTCGATGATATTCTCATATATAGTAAGCCATTAGATGAGCATATAATGCATTTACGATCTGTTTTGGAAGTACTTAGGAAGGAGACTTTGTATGCTAATCTTAAGAAGTGTACATGTTGTTCTAACAAAGTGATTTTCTTAGGTTTTGTAGTCAGTTCGGAGGGCCTTGAAGTCGATAGCGAAAAGATTAAGGAGATTCAGGAATGGTCGAGATCGACGAGTATAAGCCAAGTGCGAAGCTTCCATGGCTTAGCAAGCTTCTATAGGCGTTTTGAACCCAAATTTAGCACGTTGGCCGCACCATTGACAAGCACCATCAAGAAGAATTCGACTTTTCATTAGGGCAAAGAGTAAGAAAATTCTTTTAATATTGTTAAAGATTGTCTTACTAAAGCTCCGTTGTTAGCATTGCCTGATTTTTCTAAGACATTTGAAATTGAGTGTGATGCCTCATGTGTTGGAATAGGTGCTGTGTTAACTCAAGATGGGAGGCCGATTGCTTACTTTAGTGAAAAGTTGAATGGTGCCATGCTAAACTACCCCGTATATGACAAGGAGATGTATGCACTCATTCGTGCTCTCGAAACTTGGCAACATTATTTGGCCGAAGGAGTTCGTGATCCATTTGGATCATGAAGTGTTAAAGCACATTAAAGGTGAACACAAATTAAACAAACGCCATGCTAAGTGGGTAGAGTATTTGGAATCATTTCCCTATGTCATAAAATATAAAAAGGGTAAGGAAAATATCGTAGGTGATGCTCTTTCAAGAAGGTATACCCTTTTGTCGTATTTGGACTCTAAACTGCTTGGTTTTACATTATTAAAAAATTTATATCCTACTGACGATGATTTTGGAGAAATATTTGTTGCGTGTGAAAATGTTGCTATTGATAAGTTTTATAGGTGCGACGGTTTCCTTTTTAGAGAGGGAAAATTATGTGTGCCGCGGAGTTCCGTACGAGACTTATTAGTACTTGAGGCACATAGCGGAGGCCTCATGGGCCATTTTGGCGTTGGAAAAACCTTAGCAACTCTCCAAGAGCATTTCTATTGGCTAAAAATGAAAAGGGATGTTGAGCGGATTTGTGCGTGATGTGTGACGTGCAAGAAGGCCAAATCCAAGGTTAAACCGCATGGACTGTATACGCCGCTCCCTATACCCGACGCACCTTGGGAAGACATTTCCATGGACTTTGTCCTTGGATTGCCTAGGACTTAATTGGGAAGGACTCGATATTTGTCGTTGTTGATCGTTTTTCAAAAATGTCTCACTTTATTTCTTGTACAAAAACTGATGATGCTGTTCACATTGCTAATCTTTTCTTTAAGGAAATTGTTCGTTTGCATGGCATCCCAAGGACGATTGCTTCTGATCGAGACGCAAAGTTTTTGAGTCACTTTTGGAGGTCGTTGTGGGGAAAGCTCGGAACTAAGTTACTGTTTTCAACCACTTGCCACCGCCAAACGGATGGCCAAACGGAAGTGGTCAACCGAGTGCTATCAACTTTATTGCGGGCCATTATACGGAAAAATATCAAGTCATGGGAAGAGTGTTTCCGTATATTGAATTTGCGTATAATCGATCCGTTCATTCGGCAACCAAACACTCTCCTTTTGAAATCGTTTATGGGTTTAATCCGTTAACTCTTTTAGATTTAGTATCTTTACCTCACGATCAACTTATTCATGCAGATGCTAGAAAAAAGGCCGAGTATGTGAAGGAGTTACATCGGAAAGTTTGAGCCAACATTGAAGCAAGAACCGAAAGTTATGCTAGGAAAGCGAACAAGGGTCGTAAAAGAATTATCTTCGAACCTGGTGATTGGGTTTGGGTTCACACGAGAAAGGAACGTTTTCCAGCCCAATGTAAATCAAAGCTACTACCGCGTGGTGACGGACCTTTCCAAGTCTTGGAACGAATTAACGAAAATTCTTATTGGCTTGATCTACCAGGTGAGTATAATATAAGTGCGAGTTTTAATGTGTCTGACTTATCCCCTTTTGATACAGATTCCGATTTGAGGGAAAATTGCTTTGAAGAGGGGGAGGATGATACGGCCATGCCTCAAGTCCAACCTAGCTCAAACAAGGAACCTTTGGAGCTACCTCAAGGTCCTATCACCCGATCACGAGCTAAACAATTCAAGGAGGCTGTTTCGGCCTTAGTAGACAAAGTTTAGGGCGAGATTTTGGTTGGGCACATTGAAGAAGCTTGGACCAACTTGATGAGCACTCCGTGCATTCTAATACGAGCTGAATTAACTTCCATTCCAGCTCAATGAGCTCGAATCAGCTCAATTTCAGCTCAAACACTTACAATTCAGCTCAATATCAACTAGACATTAATATAGTAGCTGAAATATTTATTTGAATAAACTAAATTAGTTTATTACAGCTTATTAATATGTTTTATGCATGTTTTTAATATGTCAAGTTTTATTACATGATTTAATTTTGAATTAAGGCTGCCGAATTTAATGAACTGATTTTAGTGTCATTGTTGACCGAATTAATGTGTCAAGGTTTTATTCTTAATTTTGTTCAACTAAAAATCACATTAATATTAGTTCATCCTATTTATGTAGGTTGGCCGAATGTGGGGGTTCATTTAGCAAGATTAGCCGAATGTGAAGATTCATTTAGCAAGGTGCATGCATGATAGGTACATTGCACCTGGCGGTACATGCATCAAATTGGTGAGCTGAATTCAACATTCCTAGGTGACTATTCGGCCAAGGGAGCTAATGTTTCCAACTCCAAAGCTGCCAATTAATCTTTTCACATTTGCTAGATGCATCTTGGCTTTTCGGCTCCATGTGTTCACACTCCATGACTCTTCAATGTTGAGTTTTCACATTTGAATTGGCTGCTCATTACCCTCTTAATTGCTGGTCACTTTTTAGCCAAAAGTTGCAACATAAATGAGCTAATTTATTCCAATTGGCCGAACCTAGCAATCCATGCATCATCCAAGTTCTTCCAAGTCCATTGTTCCATCTAGAAGGTGACTATTGGAGCTCCATGTTCAGCCGAATCTAGCTAGTTCAATTAAGTGATTCATTTGCTTAATTTTTAAGGAATGTAAGTGACCATTCGGCTAGCTTAGGTGCTGATTATAAATAGCTAAATTTTTACTTTGTAAAGGACTTTTGACATTTTAATTAACGAATTGCTGCCGAATTTGTGAGGAATTTTCTCTCAAATTTCGTTCGAGACCCGTAAGACTTATCTAGCTACTAGTGGCGTCTTTCTGAGTTTTTTATTGAACTTATTACTCCCTAAACCCGAGTTTGGCGTTCACCCGTAATACCTTTGGTTCATACTTTCCTAAGTATCGGGTCAAGGTCCCTATCAACCACTTCAACTCATTTAGGTCTTATAAGTTTCGGGTCAACACTCTTCTTTAGTGTTGGTTCACTCTTGACCTTTTTGAACCATTTCCATTTCGTACCAAATTCCATTTCCATTTCGTACCAAATTACATTACCATTTCGTACCAAACCCTAACCAATTTCCAATTCCAATTTGTACCCAATCCAAATCCATTTCTTAATTAATCCTAAACCGAACTCGACCATCCCTAATCATACCGTTCTTTCTTTAAACCAAATCCACATCCATCTTTAATCGAACCTACTTGATTTCTTTGAATTCAATTATATTTTCTCTTCTTCTTTTATATTATACTTCTTCATTTATGATTGGGAACTAAACGACTCGGAATCATCATTAAACCGAGGTCGTGTCACTCTACTAAGGAGTTATCGCACAAACCCATCCAATTTGGTGGCAACAGATGGAATAGAATTATGATGTGACTTGACTTATGAGGAAGAACCAATAAAAATTGTGGCTCACAAAGTAAAAGTCTTTCGAAGCAAGAGAATTCCTTTAGTTAAAGTGTTGTGGTAAAATCACATGACCAACAAAGCTAATTGGGAAACAAAAGAATCAATAAACAGTAATATCCTCAACTGTTTGACAAAGAACATTTCAAGGACAAAATGTCTTAAATGGGGGATAGTTGTAACATCCCGAGAATGGACCTGAAATATTTGTTCTTGCAAGTAAATATTTGCCAGTACTTTGGCGAACTAAGGGGTTCACCAAAAGGGGGTTCGCCAAAAGTGTATCAGTAACAACTTTGCCAAGTGTTTCAACATTGTTGTATATGCCAAAAGAAACGGTAAGAGGGTTCGCCAGTGTGTTTGGTGAACTAGGGTTTTCCAGGTAAGTTACAAATTAGGGGTTCACCAGTCAAAGGTTGAGGTAGACTCGAATTAGGAAATAAATATTTGGTATATCTAGGGATACTTTAATGCAAGTAACACTTTTCCCAAGTTAGGTAGGGTATCCTAAGATTTTTAGGACACTCAAATCTATAAATATGACCCTTAATTCATGAAAATTCTCTCATTGAATATTCTACAGTCAAGTCTTTGTTCTGAGTCAAGTTTGTAGCTCCTAAGGTAAGTCTCTATCCTATTAGGTTTGATTGTCCAGAAAATTAGGTTCGCTTACATGTGTGAATTATGTAAGTTGTCTTTTTACGTAATCTATGTGTGTTTGTTATGAACCAGCCAGACCATATACCAACAAGGATAAAGGCAAAGCTAAGCTTGTTTAATTATTCGTTTTCGATGAGTGATCGGGGGTTCATAAAAAATATGCTAAACTATCATGTTTTTCAGTGAGTGATTTGGGATTCGTCATAAGTATGTATACTAATTTTTTTTTAGCATGAATGTTTTCAGGTTTGCATATTGTGTGTGAATTGTGGTGGTTTTCAAGAACTTTGCTTTTAAACTATGTTTCAAAAGTTAGTTTTCAATGAAACCCTATTTTTAATTTCTAAAACTCTATTTTCAAGATAAGTTTTTAAGCTACTATTTTAAAGATAGGTTTTACGTATGTTCTTAAGTGACCATATGTTTTAAAAGATGTTTTTAAAGTACAATTTTATAAATTGTGTTTTTACGAACTTTTGTGCGAACTCTTTACAAGTGTTTTCAAGCATGCTCCCTATGTGAGCCTCTGCGATAATTATGCTCCCTATGCAAGCTGTTTGTGATAAGTCTCTATGTGTGTTCCTTTGCGAGCAATGTTGGATATATTGGTACACCAAAGGATTGTGAGTACTCACCACTCTGTTTCTATGATTTTGGGCGTTGAGGCCCTAGGACATGTAGAGAGATAAGGGAATGTCGAGTTGTGTTCCATTCACTGGGATATGTTGGTGTATAGGAGAGTGTATTGCTGTGTGTTGAACTTATAGGTTATGTTTCTAGACTCTTTGAGTCATTCTGAATATAGAGATCCGCATATCCAATGAGATAAGATTTTGGTAAACGAATCGGTCTTGCGACCTAAGGTAGACCTTATTCATGTTCTTTAAAAAGTATGTACGAGTTAGCTTCGCGACCTAAGGCGAACCCAGACTCGAATCTTTAAATTTTTTTGTTTAGGTGAAACAGGCCTCGCGACCTAAGGCGAGCTCTATTCACAAAATTTGAGATTTGACTGCTAAGCTTTTGAAATTGTTTTTACAAAACTTATGTTTTTTGATAAGATCTGTGAACTAGGTCTCGCACTTTTACCCACGAACCCAACACTCAAAATGATTTTAAAACTAAGTTTTCTTTTTGTTTTGAGCTTTGTTTTAAAGCATATCATGTGGATTTTTGGTTATTCATTGAGTTCGCAATGAACTCACCCACTCCTCTCTTACTTCGTAGGTAAGTAGGTCACATTTAACAGTGGCAAGGTAGATGACTTGGTGAGGCTCACTCTATGTTGAGACAGTACTGATCTAACCCTTCTCATATTATCCTTATTGAGGTTAGATTGGACTTGACTTTTGAGGAGGAATTTGCTCAGATTTTGGATCGAGAGGTAAAGGTTTTGAGGAGGAAACTAGTTCCATTGGTTAAGGTTCTTTGGTAGAATCATGGCATAGAAGAAGCCACTTGGGAACTGGAGGACTCGATTGGTCAACAATATCCTCATTTGTTCGAATTAGGTAAATTTTGAGGCTTAAATTTTTTTTAAGGGGATAGAGTTTTCACATCCCAAATTTTTATTGTTAACTTTGCATGGTTGTAGCAAGATTGTGTTACTAGCTAGATGGTTAAGAGATGGTTAAAAGTTAGTGAAATTATCCTTGAGACCTAAGTTCGATTCTCCTCTTCTGTATAATTTTTATTTACTATATTTTTACCTAAAACCCTAGCAGTTATTGTCTCATGCCGTAACTCTAGGTATTTAATTTATTTTTCTTTGCAATTCAACCTCTTTTGATAATTTGTTCCCTGTCTATGTCGTCCCACCTTATTTTTTCTTTCTCTTCTTTGAAATTTCTTTTCTTTTCTTCTCTATTATGCCCCATTAAACCATATTCTCCTCCCATATTCTTTTTTTTCCCCATTTGTTGCTGCTGCCTAGTAGACCGTCCACCATCGGTACCATCGTCCACTAGAAACCATTAACCATTGTTGTTTTTTCCACACCACTTCTGCACCATTGCTGCCCATGTTACACCATTGTCACCCCTTGATGCATTCTAATAACTCTTATTTTCTTTTATATTTACTATCAATTCTACATTCCAATCATTGTAGATCTGAATCGAGTAGTGTAAGTGGATTTTTTAAGTCAGATCTAAGTCATTTTTTCTCTTTTTCTATTTTCTGTAATGGCCAATTGGTACTTGCCATGGACAAACCTCTCAGGTTCCTTTCTTTTATGTGTTTTGTTGATTGAAGGTACACATCCAAATCGTTCGGATCAACAATAGAATTGGAAATTGCTTGTAATCCCATCTTAAGCCAAAGTAGAGTAATTATTGATCTCCAACATTAGTTTTGAAAAGATGATCTCTTTCTTTGTTATGGCCGAACCCTATAGGGTGGTTTAGGGCTTACTTTTAACGATTATTCTCTATGTTGGGTACAAATTTAAATTAGATCTAATTAGATCTGAGTCTTAAGAGTTGCAGAGTTAAGTTTAGAGCTGTGAATTTGCGTAATCAGGTGTGGGTCTTACCTTTGGGTGTTTTGGTGATTGTTGAAAATATGTGATATGCATGTTTTTCAAATTTACATGCTGATTTTATGCATGGCCGAATGGCCTTGTGTTGGATAAGGGATTGTCAAACATGGTAATTGTTCAAAAGTGATGGCTGAATGTTTATAGGGTTTTATTTGTGATTAATTGGGTGTGTAAGTGGTGAATGTAATTTTTGATTGTGTGTTTTTTTTGGAATGTATGATGTATTAATGT
The DNA here is from genome assembly GCF_007990345.1 of Gossypium hirsutum. Lineage (NCBI taxonomy): Eukaryota > Viridiplantae > Streptophyta > Magnoliopsida > Malvales > Malvaceae > Gossypium > Gossypium hirsutum. Next base: position 34,178,263 of record NC_053442.1, read on the forward strand.
TGTTGATTGCATGTAAAAGCATGTCACTAAATCTTACTGTGTATATCGATTGCATGTAAAGCATGCCATTGAAATTGATAAACTAAAAGCATGTTAAGCATGCCACAATTATTGGAATTGTTAATGAATAGCATGATATGCTATTTTAATGGTATGACTTCTTGCATTTCAAGGGGATTGTGTTTGATGGGTGACAGAGGAATTTCGTGGAGTATTGGCAGTTTATCCACAATATTATACTGGTAATTAATCTGCATCCTGAGAGTATTGTTAGAGTATTGGAGATTTATCCGCAACTTACTGGCAGCTTGTTTGCAAATTATAGGCAGTTTTATGGCATATCATTACTGGTGGTTTATCCACATTGAACTTTGGCTCTTACTGTTTTTGGTGTTCGGATGATGGGTTCTAGGGAACTCATGGTGTGTAATGTATGGATGGGTAGGACTTTTGCATTGTTTCATGTGAGTATACCATGTACAAAATATTCTAATTCTAAAAGCTGTGATGCCATGGTTTATTATATGTTATGTTATAATGGTTGTATGCTTCATTGACTGATTGTAAGCGTATACAATGTTTATATATGTTTAGACTCACACTAAGTTTTTCAAGCTCACCCTTTAGATTACTTCTTATAGATAACCCTCAAGGTTAGGAATGAACTCGACATATAGAGGTCTCATCTCGTATTTTTATTTATTAAAGTATTTTTAATTCTACTTTATTTATTATGGTTTTTATTTTGGGGCTATAAATTTTGTTAAATATGAATTGTGGTTGTAACATTCCTAACTCGTATCCGTCGCTGAAATGGGGTTACGGAGTTAATATTTCAAAACTATCAAAAATTTAAATCATTTACTTCACAACATCAATCATATCAAATTCCATCAATAACATACATATTGTCCCTTATACGAGCCCTTGATGCCCTAGAAACACATTAGAAACAAATCGGGACTAAACCGGAAACATATAAAATATTTTGGAAAAATATGAAAATTTTCAAACTGTAGGGGTCAGACGACGGTGTGGCTAGGCCATGTGACTCACACGGATGGCATTCAAAGTAAGGACACATGGCCGTGCCCCAACCTGTGTTCGTGCCCGTTTAACTCTCTAACTTAGGTCACATGGCCAAGCCACACGCAGTGTAACTTTCGAAATGTAACTTTTAAAAACCTACAGGGGACACACGGATGAGACACACACCCGTGTTTCTGGTCGTGTGGACGAAAAATAGGCCATTTCCAAGCCAATTTTCTCACATATTATCAAGCATCCCATAGTGCTTCAAACCATGCAACAACAAGCTATCCAAATAATGTATATGTCCATACAACCAATATGCCCAAAAGGCACCGCAATCACAAAAATTGAACATGTATAACCATATGCATAGTTTAGCCAAAACTTACCATTTTGTTTACATATCAAATCCACACTCATACCACCAAATTGAACATTTAACATTTAGCACCATTAGCCATATATGTCAACTACATTCCATATTCCAAAATGACCACATTTAACCATATCAAAGAACATACCATTACATACATTTTAAATACCATTTCAACTTCCACCATTTAAGCACCATAAAGACTACAAAATCAACCATCATAAGGCTACATACATATATCAACCTAACAACCATTTCAATCACTCAAAATACTACAATTACAAGCCAAAACATAATGGCTATAATATCAACCAAAACACCTATACATGTGCATATTTAAACAATTATCACTTAACTTGTTTTCATACCAAAACATAACATAATGGATACATAATAACCAAACCATTTTGGCCATTTAAATATACAAATCTAATCATATCCAGATGGTTTAGTCGATTCTCAGACTGAACGTAGCATGTGCAAATTCTAGAAATACATGTCATTATATAACCTGTGATAGTGTGATATCTCCCCACTCTGATGAGATTTGTTTCATTTTAGACAGAGGTGTTTTCCAACCAAGCTAATTCCGATAATACTGAATGCGATACTCAAGTATCTTAGTAAAAATGTTGCTATGGATGAGTAGAAAACTTATTGAGGTATGAATAAATGCTTATAATGATTATGTTAATGATGAATATTATGTTATGTGTATATATATGAGAGTCAAATTTAGAGGCTTTACGACCTTCACCCCATTATCCTCAAGGTTCTATGCAATGGAATTCATAAGATTTAAGTTGATTAGGCCCACAAGTATGAAACCGAAGAGTTCAGTGGCTGAATGATAAATAATATGGTTAGAGCTGAGAATGGGTTAGCAAGTAAAGACGATTTTAGAAGAGATATCAGATTTTTTTAAAGATCATTTAGGATACGTAATGTCGCTGCTAAGGAAGAAGTTATTCATAAGTAATCAACTTATTCAGGTATGGTATTTAAAGAACGGGTTAACCAAAATTTCTTCTGAATTGATTTCTTTAGTGAATGAGATAATGTGAGATTATTGATGATTGTAGTAGTCAGTGGAATAATGTTTGAATTGCAAAGATATTTGAATGTAGCGGTTATAGTCAAGTAGCTTGTGACGATCTCTTCTGGGTATTCTATATGTTCTTTTATCCTAAGAGGTATATGCATTTGTTCATTTTCAGATGTGATTCTTATTATAAGAGAATGCTAGCTGACCATAATGTTAGACGGAAGTATTGTTAGTCTGGTTGATTTATGATTGGCATTGCTTTATCTTTCTTTGGCATTCTATTCCATTATGTTTAGTAGAGAATTTGACGATAAAACTCATATGATGCTGTTATTTGTTTCTACTGGTTGTTGCTCTACTTTATATATATGCAAATTATGTTGTCTTTGTCACAACTGATTCTAGTGCGTATGAGCGGTATTCTTCTTCTGGGTTTTCTCTTAGGAATCATCGATCTCTTTATCATTCAATATGGGTTGTAGCCTAGGAAATTCAAAAGAGTTTCAAATCTTGGATTTCATTATCTCGATTTTCTTATCATTCATATGGTATAATCTTATTTATAAAGCATGGTTTAGTAAAGGATATTCACTGGTCGGAGGTAATTACATTTATTACAATTATAAATCTTGGTTTGATCATTGGAGCTCGGTGATATAGATCTCAAATTATAGAGGTTGTGTTACTGTATTGGTTGTTATTGGGACTACCTTCGGTTTTTCTCTTCTATTTGGGAGTGCACTATTGATGTTGGGGTATTGTTCTATCTATACGGTTGTAACGTTGGTCTTATTAAAGCACCAAGGTTTTAATTCATCTGATGGTTGTGACTCCGGTATGGTTTAAAGCTTCGATGTTAATAATTGAGATAAGTTTATTATATATCCCTTTCTAGATTTTTTGAAGAGGTAGGCATCGACAAAAGTATAGATGGTGGAAGATCAAGATTAAACCTGTATAATGGTTCTCATTTCCTAGGTAAACTCGATTTATGTCAAAGAGTTAAAATGGGATGTTATGTTTCGTTGAGTTAATGTAGTTTGTAAAGATATTTGATTAGTATTTTCAAGGAATTATGATAGATTGTATGTTTGGGTTGTACTAACAACAAGAAGAAAGGATTATTTTGAAATGTTATTATCCAATAGATAAAACCGACTCAGTTGTTTTAATAAGAGCGAGTTTTTCATTTGAAAATTTAAGTGAGTTATAAGCATTTGAGTTTATCCTCATGTCTGGGAATAAATTTTGGGCATTCACGGGTAAATTGACAAACAATCAGAATGAGGGAATCGTATTTTTGAAGACATGATATAGAAACATATCTATCAGATCAGTGCTAATTGGGAAATGTTATTATGGGTTAAAGTTGTCTCGATAGTTGAAGCTATCATGCTCGTGTTAAACGATATTGCTTGACTCTTTCTATGTAAGGGGAGCAAATATCAGTTGAAAGTTACAGATGCATTCATGTCAGAAGCATCGATCAGAGTTTGAAAATTCGGGTTTTTTGGTTATGTTTCAACAGACGATCACTGGGAATTTCTCGATAGTTATACTACTAATGATAAGTCATGATAGGACAACACCATAGTTGCTTAGTTAAGTTCAGATATAGTATCAAGTTTTTTTTAAAGTTCTGATGCGATTTCTAAATCGAGATGAGTTATAATAGATTTATTTATGGATTACTGTTAAGAAGATGATAGAAAGATTTGATGTCCTTGTTTTTATCAGGTGAGAAATTTTGAGGACAAAATTTTTATAAGGGGGAAAGTTCTAATAGCCCATTTTTTAGTGGTGTCAGAAATAGTGGTTTCAGGGCCACCAAATCTGATGACTAAGTTCATAAATATTATTATTTAATACTTACGAGTCAAACATGGTTTTAAAAAGGTTTTTGATTTGACAATTTATGTTATTTAAGCGATTTATTAAGTTCAAGTGGTAAGACTCTAAGGTCAAGTGGTTTTAGAAAATGAGGTATCGGGACCTTGTTTCTATAAACTGAGCCATAAATATTTTTATTTATATTTACAGAGTGTCATTAAGGTGGTATTAAACTTTCATTGAAAAATTTTAACGCTTCAATAGTTAATTAATTAAAAAGGACTAAATCGTAAAAGATGTAAAATTTGATCACTATTTGATTTGAGTGATTAAATGGTTAATTGAATAAAAGAAAAGGGACTTAAATGGTAATTAGACCATTCAAGGTGTTAGTGGACAATAATGAACATGAATTTGATGTTTTATTTAATTATTAACTAAGGTTAATATGGTAATTTGATAATTATATTAAAATAAATAAAACAAAAGTTTTATTCATCTTTCTCAAAGCTTGATAACCGATTGTAATGGGGGAAGAAGCCATTTTTTTAGCTTGGAGGTTTCGGTAACTTCACAAGCAAAATTGGTATGTGATTTTAGCCCTGTTTCTTGTAATTTTTTTTTGCTTTTTGAGATAGTTGTAACTAGGTGCAGTTAGCTCATACCTTCGATTTTGAAACTGTTAAAGATTTTGAATGTTGCCATTGAAGAACCTTGTGATTTTATGTGTTAAATGATAAATTTAAAATATTATTTGTTATTTAAAAGTATTTTATTAAGTGATTTTTGATTAATTTTTTGATTAGGGACTAAATTGTTAAAATAGTAAAAATTTAAGGATTAAAAATGATTTTTTTGCACGAAGGGGCTGTTCTGGATAACTTGAGTATTCGGCTAGGCTCAATTTTGGGTAAAACTGGTTAATTTGCATATTTTGGGCTCAAGGACTAAATTAAACAAAAGTAAAATTTTAGAGGCAATTTTGTAAAAATATAAAAAAGACCAAATTGCATGAAATACCTTCTTTTACTATTTAAATTGATAAATTGAATGAGATTATTAATTTAGATCAAGACCGAGTGAAAAATCGAGAAAAATGGAAAATTACCAAAATGCCCCTAAACTTTGGTATTTCTACAATTTAGCCAGGTAAGTTCATATGAACTGTATTCTGTATAATTGGATTAAATTGAATGTTAATATGTGATTATATTATGATTAAATAAATAAATACATGTTAGTATGCAATTTACCGTGTTATGAAACGACGTAAATCCAATGACGTACGACGATTCGATCCCCGTTTGAACCTTAAAAATTCGTAGGACACAAATGATATGTCATTAGGGTTTACATAATTTGGGTGCTGGTCCTAAACGTCCTACCGATAGTTGAGGTCCGACATGTGTTGTGGATACTCCACAGCTCGTGTGAGCAGCATCGTGTAGCTATGTTCTGACCCACAGCTTGTGTAAGCAGACCCATTTTCACAGCTTGTGTGAGCATTCTGATTCATAGCTCTTGTGAGCATACTTGTACAGGAATTGACGAATTACAGTTATATGAATTAACACACTATGTGTGAGCTATCCTCGGTATCTAATGGTATTGGAAATGGTTCAACAAGCATTATTCGGATAAGAAATGGTAAGAGAATGATACGTATTATGACATGTACATATATGAACATCCTTGATATGATGATACATGGAAATTATGTAAGTTGAGATGAGTAATAAACTCAAGTGTTACATGTTCAAAATAAATGGTTATCCATGTTGAATTTATATGAAATATGTTTAAGTATGCTAACATGTGTTGTTGTTTGATGCTTAGGCATATGCCAAGCTATTGGTTGAATAGTATTATGTTTGCTTATAAGTTGCATTGAAATGGTAAGATCCCAATTGGAAATGTGCGTGTGTTCATGAAAGAGTGGTAAGGTTTAAATTATGAAATTTCTTATGAAATGATTTATCATGTGGTTAATTCCCAAAAGAGTTATGTTTAAATGCACAAGCTTGTGGTTATGGTTGAATGATATGCGTTTTTCTTGTGTGTTATGCATATGAAACGAGTGTGGAAAGGTAATGAAATAGTAAGTTCATACTTGAAGTGTAAAATGATGAAATAGGAACAAAAAAGCATGAGCTGTCCAGTCTGGTACAACTAACTTGTACGTACAGAGGCAGCATGATTCTGATGAAAGGACACCTGGGCTATTTGGATAAATAGTAATATTCATGTGAAAAGAAAGAAGGGGGGAAAGTTTTTTGGGGTTTTATCATCTTCCTCAACCTATCCTTTGAAGCTTTGAGTTATGGCGGCTTAAGCTCCAACGGGTGAATTGATGTGAAAAGGATGCAACTTAGCTCTTGATGAAGAGTCCTGAGTGCTACACAAGAGGGAATTGATAGATTCAAGTCGAGTTGTATAGGAATAGAATTCTCCATTTGTTTCTTTTGTTTTTCTTTTCTAAACACTAGTGATTACTTTCTATTTCATGTTTGTACAAAAGTGCACATGATTTCTGGGTTAAATGTTATTTTATTCAATCTCGCTTCTACTGTTTAATCTTTGAGTTTGACTGTTTTTAGCATGGAAGTGTTATTGCGGTCACTGACACTGGAAATTACAGTGATAGTTCAAGCTAACAGGCATGACAATGGAAGTTGATTAAGGGTTAGAGGAATTTAATCCACTTGTTCTTAATAGTGTTCCATTGCCAGCATTGGAAGGTGGGGTTAATGTGCATGTTGAAGTCTTAGATTAAATATAGAAGTTAAGCTTGGTAATATATTCATTGCAATTTAATGCATCGATAGTTACCTATCCTTTTATACATTGTGAGCACTTAGCATTCTGTTGAATATTCATGTTGGGGATCCCTGTTTCTCACTATCATATTTATCTTATTATTTTTAAATCATTGCTTCGACACCTGCTCTCACAATTTATCTCGTTTCTATCCATTTATTGCACTGACAGTGATAGTTAAAAGACAACCATCCTTGTGGGATCGATATCCGAAGACTCATATCTGTCTACTATACTTGCATTAACAGTGTACATTTGCACATTATTGTTGTGACGTTAAATAGCCAACAAAGTTTTGGCGCCGTTGCCAGGGATGACGTTTGTTTGATGTTTATTTTTGTTTGTTTTTATTTCATAATGTTTTGTTGTTAGTAACTTTTTCTTTTTTTTTGTCGTTATTTGCACATTTTATTTTAGGTGTTGTATGACCCGAAGCAATTCAGAGTTTATTGCTGATTTTGATCTAGAAATTGAAAGAACCATTCAGAGAGACTTCGAGAATAAAAAAATATGGCTTTACCAAGAAACTTTGATGTTGTACCCCCGATGCAGTAACAAAATGGTAATGACCAACAATTGCCACAAGACGCTCAAATACAAAATAGGACTATGCAAGATTTTGTGTTACCTGTCTTGGATGACTTACAACTGAGAGTTGTTAGGCCAGCAATCCAGGCTAGAAATTTTGAACTTAAGCTAGTAATGTTTCAAATACTGAATTCTAATGGGCTATATGCTGGATTGCCACATAAAGATGCACGAGAACATCTTAAATCATTTTTATTGGTTTGTGCTTCCTTTAGTCAACAAGGCGTTCAGGACGACGCTTCGAAGATGCAATTATTCCCTCATTCCCTGCGAGGAAGAGCTCATACTTGGTTCCTTGGGCTACCTAACGGATCAAGTACTTCTTGGAATGCACTAGGAACACAATTTGTTTTCCGATTTAACCTGCCTACAATGAATGCTCGTATCCAAAATGATATTACAGCTTATCATTAGCTGGACGGTGAGAATCTTCACACTACATGGGAACTTTATAAATCTGTGGTTCGATGTTGTCCCATGCATGGCATTCAATAGGAAACACAAATTGACATTTTTTTATAATGGGCTGAATTCACACACGAGGAATCTTGTTGACACATCAGTCAATGAACCTTTTTTGGATTGTACTTATAATGATGCTATTGGAATTCTGGATAGAATTGCTCAGAATGATTACCAATATCCAACATCTAGAGCTGCATGAGGAAAAACTAGTCCAGGAGTTATTGAATTGGATGCAATATCTGCACTTAGTGCTCAAGTTTCTTCTCTTGCAATTAGGATAAAAAATATGCAAGGGACTAGTGACATCGCACCTATACAAGTCGTCAACAAGTTGATGTTCCTACCTTTTGTTGTGAGATTTGCAGTAACAACCACAACTATGAAGATTGTCCACAACATGCAGAGAATGCCTTTTATGGCAGTAACATCCGTAACAATTCTTATGGCAACTGTTATAATAATTCTGCATGCAATCAACAGTCTTGGGGAATTTAGAATGCTGGACAAAATGCTGCGATGTTCCGATATGGGAATATATCTACTCAAGGCAATTATAATTCAAGACAAAGGAACTGATATAAAAAATAGCAGAACTACAATCAACACACTCAAATACAGCCACAACAAAGCCAGGGGCACCTACACTAGAGTCAAATGCAATCACAACACTCTTCAATATCAAATCAGCATGCTCTAGAACATCGACGACAACATTACACGCAAGCTTCTCTTTTTGACCCGTTAGCTGCTCTTAAGGCTTTAATGCGAGAGCATATGAATTGCACATAAGCTATTGTGCAAAGGAATTCATCTTCTATTCAGGCGTTGGAGGTACAATTAGGACAACTAGCTTCGAATCTGAGTACTCGACCACCGGGCACACTACCTAGCGACACAAAAAAACCCAGTCCGATGGGGAAAGAACACTGCAAGGTTATCACACCTAGGACTGGTAAACAAACTGGCGGGCCGACTACAGACTCTACTGTCGCACCTCAAACTACTAGTGAAATAACCTCTAGTGAGGAGGTTGAATCTGAAAAGCTTGTCGAGGCATTAGATAAAGAAGTTCCATAAATTGTCACTCACATGCCTAATGTCTGACCCTCAAAATTGTTGATGCAACTAAAGGTGTCGGCGCAATCAAATGTATCTCCACCCTTACCTTTTCCACAAAGATTCAGGGAGAATGAGCAGGATAAGCAGTACCAACAATTCTTGAACACACTGAAGCAACTTCAGGTAATATTCCTTTAGTAGACGCTCTTGTGTAAATCCCAAATTATGGGAAATTTTTGAAGGAACTCTTGTCCAAGAAGAAGAAGCTCAGTGATATGGAAACTATTGCAGTCACAGAGGGCTGTAATGCTCTTTTGACAAATAAGTTGCCCCACAAAATGAAAGATCCTAGGAGCTTTAGTATCCCATGTTCAATTAGAAACCATTATTTGAGCAAGGCTTTATGCGACTTAGGAGCTAGCATCAACCTAATGCCGCTATCGACTTTCAGAAAGTTGGGAATAGGTTACATGAAACCTACTGCAGTGACATTGCAACTAGCTGATCGATCTTTAGCTCAACCTGAAAGGAAAATTAAAGATATCTTAGTTCGTGTGGATAAATTCATTTTTTGGCTGATTTTATCATACTTGACTGTGAGACAGACAAGGAGGTTCCCATAATCTTGGGATGACCATTTTATCCACCGGACGAACTCTTATTGATGTTTACAAAGCTGAACTAACCATGCAACTGAATGATGAGCACGTTGCTTTCAGTGTTTTCGAATCTATTCAATGTAAGGACAAAGAAGAATGCCATACTGTCGATGTGCTAGATAATCTAATTGCGGAAGAATTCAATGACCAAAGTACAATATTATCATCTATAGGTTACTACCCTCTATTCACAGCACCACAGTCAACCTCGATAGAATGTGCATGATACATTCAATTATCAAGGGCAGAAAGATTGATGTTGACGCAATACTCCACCAGGAAATTGCTAACTGCACTACAAGGCAAATTGGAATTTTGGTTTTCCCATCGTTGGTGATGCTATTGTACCAACAGAAAGGGATTATACCCCGTGATGATGAAGAGGTCGTGGAAAATAAGGGCCCGATCAATGAAACGTCTATTGAAAGAATGACTCGTGGCAAAGATACGTCGACAATAAAGGAGGCGGAGACCAACAAGACAAGGAAGAGCAAAACCAAAGTAGAAAGCAAGGGAACAAACTTGATTGCAGAAACATCATTACTGCACAAAATGAATGAGAACGAGAAGTTGGCCAATTCCATCAACAATAAGTAGATCAAGCTTGTCGCTACAATAGATGATATAGACAGATCACAAAATTTGTTCTACATTTATACGAAGGCCTATAAAAATTCTATTGTAGCTACGTTACGTCAATTAAGCTCGATCCCACTCCCAAAATTTCCAGTGTTCCAACCGATCATCCGAGAGTATGAACCCTCCTCCGAGGAAGATAGCCTAGGGGACCGAGACAGATCGATGGAATCCCTTCCCATTGTGCATGTCTTTGATTTTGAGAAAGAAGAGAACTCAAGGGATGTTGAGGAGTGCATGCGAAGGATTGATAGCCTAATCGAGGATGACGCAATTGCTGCTCAAGAGGCGTCTGCTGTTGAAGAAGAAGACGCCTATGTTGAAATTGTGAACGAAAAGGTTGAGGAAGAAAATACTGTGACAATAGCTATTAAGAAAGAATCTGCTGAGAACATTGTAAATGCATCCAAGTTTGTGGATGCAAATAATGATAATTTGGGGCGAGATGGAGCTAGACAGGCAGAAGCTGCAGAGCTAACAAGTGAGGAGCACCATAATTCATTGGCTATAGTGGTCTATACCAGACCACTCAAGGTGACCCCTCCTACATAAGAAGGAGCCAGTGATGCTGGAGTAGCGTCAGAAACTGATGAGCGATTTGAGGACTGTGTGAAGCCTAAAGAAAAGAAGAGAAAGCACTCCAAAGACAAAAAGTGTAAGAAGGAGGAGAAAAAGAGGAGGAAAAAGAAACATCTTGCAACCATATTATTGGCTGAGGAAAAATGAGTTAGTTTATTTTAAGTTTTAGCTGAACTATTCAAGCATAGCATGTAGTTGTAATTTTGTTCGTGAACATTGTCGTTGCATTGTTATTGTCATCGCATTTTAATGTTAGTGAATTGGGGACAATGCAAACTTTAAGTTTGGGGAAATGCATATGGGGTTTGGAAATACACCCACATTTCATATTTTCTTTTAATATTAATAAAGCATGCAAGGTTTATTGGTGATTTATGCAAATGTGTTTGAAAATTTTTGTTACATTTGATGCTTAATTCTTGAATCATGTGAACTATCAATGAATGAGTCAGGTAAATTTGACTGAATGATGTATCCTCAATTCTTTGATGAATGATTTAGGTTGCATTAGTAATGGATAACTAGTAGCATTCCTTGAATCTTGAATGAATCTGCCTTTTTCAACTACTCATATATATAGTTATGAATAAGAGACACTCCAAAGTGGGTGTATTCTAAAATTTTAAAGAGGGAACACTCCAATTCAAGCATTAGAAAAAATGAATCTGGACAAAAGCTGTCACTACACGTGTGTGTCGACGTAATTACGTGCTCCTTAGGGGTTTGTTGCACTCCATTGTTACTTTTCAGGAATAAGGGCACAGTAATTCAATGATATCCTTTGTTCACATAATAAAAAAAGAGACATATATTGTACAATAAATGCTGGATTGGTAGAGAGAATTTAGGATTTGAAGCATGATGCTAGTTTTGATGAAGATACAATATTATTCATTCATACTTATGTATTGTCGATGCAATATTCTGTCATCTGAATGTGAATCATTCATTGGGATTTTAAGTGATTCAAGTTGCTAGAATTATCATTTACCTTATTGAATTCTTGTATAGCCTTGCCAATTTCTATTTTATTTGAGGACAAGTAAAAACTCAAGTTTGGGGGTGTGATGGTACTAGAAAGAACATATGTTTCATCCTTACTTATTGGTTAATTTGTTTCCATTTAGTTATCTTTAGCGCATATTTTAGCATTTTCACTTCAGTAATTTAGATTTTGGTATTGATGTTGTCCCTGCTTGAATATTTTCAGATTGCACCCAGAATTGTCGCCGCACCTGACAACTGTCTGAATGGGAACAAAAATCTGTGACCTGTCTAGTCTGGTACAACTAACTTGTACGTATAGAGGCAACATGATTCTGATGAAATGACACTTGGGCTCTTTGGATAAATATTAATATTTACGTGAAAAAAAAGAAGGGGGAGAGAGTTTTTTGGGGTTTTATCATTTTCCTTAACTTATCCTTTGAAGCTTTCAGCTATGGTGGCTTAAGCTTCGATATGAACTAACGTGAAAAGGATGCAGTTTAGCTCTTAACGAAGAGTCCTGAGTGCGACATAGAAGGGAATAGATAGATTCAAGTCGAGTTGTCTAGGAAAAGTATTCTCCACTTGTTTCTTTTATTTTTCCTTTCTAAACATTGGTGATTACTTTCTATTTCATGTTTGTATGGAAGTGCACATGATTTCTTGGTTAAATGTTTTATTCAATCTTGCTTCTACTGTTTAATCTTTGAGTTTGAATGTTTTGAGCATGGAAGTGTTATTGCGGTCATTGATATTGGAAAGTGCAGTTATAGTTCAAGCTAACAAGCATGACAACAGAAGTTGCTTAAGGGTTATAGGAATTTAATCCACTTGTTCTTAATAGTGTTCCATTGCCAGCATCAGAAGGTGGGGTTAACATGCATGTTTAAATCTTAGATTAAATATCGAAGTTAAGCTTGGTAAGATATTCATTGTAGTTTAATGCATCGACAATCACCTATCCTTTTATACCTTTTGAGCACATAGCATTCTGTTGAATATTCACGTTAGGGACCCTAGTGTCTCACTATCATATTTTATCTTATTATTTTCAAATCATGGCTTCGACACCTAGTCTCACAATTTATCCCGTTTCTATCCATTTATTGCACTGACAGTGATAGAGAAAATACAACCATCCTCATGGGATCGATATCCGACAGACTCATATCTATCTACTATACTTGCATTGACATTGTATGGTTGCACATTATTGCTGTGACGTTAAACAACTGACCATGCATGTATAGGTGGACTTATGGTTGATGATTGGTTGAATGTTAGTTGATGATTTTGGCATGTATATGTGATTTGGGGTGATGTAGCCTTGGTACATTTGGTGCCTTGTTGACATGTGTTAATTTGATAATGTGTGAAAGCATGTTTGTATGACTAAAGTGATATATAATGAATTGAACTCATCATGGTCAAGATATGGTATGCTTTGGAAAGGTTTTGAATAGATGTGCATGATTGAATTATGGTTTATATACATGTTGAATGTTGGAATCATCTGGATATAATTAAATTTGTATCAATTATGTTATGTTTTGCATGAAAATAAGTTAAGTGATAATTGTTTAAACATGCGCATGTGTAGTTGTTTTGGTTGATATTATAACCATTATGTTTTGGCTTGTAATTATAGTATTTTGAGTGATTGAAATGGTTGTTAGGTTGATGTATGTATGTGGCCTTATGATGGTTGATTTTGTAGTCTTAATGATGCTCAAATGATAGAAGTTGAAATGGTATTTAAAATGTATGTAATGGTATGTTCTTTGATATGGTTAAATGTGGTCATTTTGGTATATGGAATGTAGTTGACATATAAGGCTAATGGTGCTAAACGTTAAATGGTCAATTTGTGTTACGAGTGTGGATTTGATATGCGAACAAAATGGTAAGTTTTGGCTATGTTTAATTGCTGTGATTGAGGTGCCTTTTAGGCATATTGGTTGTATGAATATATACTTTATTTGGATAGCTTTTTGTTGCACATTTTGATGCACTTTGGGATGCTTGATTATATGTGAGAAAATTGGCTTAGAAATGGACTATTTTTTGTCCACACGGGCGGAGACACGGGTGTGTGTCTCAGCCGTGTGTGACACATGGTTATGTGACACGGTCGTTGTCTCATGTAGGTTTTAAAAGTTGCATGTCGAGAGTTACAACACACAGGCTTGTGGCTTGGCTGTGTGACCCAAGTCGGAGAGTTAAACGAGTATGGACACAGGCTGGGACACAACCATGTGTCCCTACTTCGAATGCCCACATGGCTTGGCCACACGGTTGTGTGGCCCCTGCAGTTTGAAAATTTTCTATTTTTTCTAAAAATTTTATATATTTCTGATTTAGCCCCGATTTATTTATAATATGTTTTAGGGCCTTGAGGGCTCGTAGAAGGGACAATATGTATGTTATTGATGGAATTTGATATGATAGATGTTTTGAAGTAAATGATTTAAACTTTTTGATAGTTTTTAAATGTTAACTCTGGTGATGCTTCGTAACCCTATTCCGGTGACGGATTCAGGTGAGGGGTGTTACATGGTCAAATCAAGAATGAGAAAACTGATTGAAAGACTAATATTTAATCTATCAAGTCCAATTGGGGAGATGCGTTATCTTGGGTATTGGAGTGGATGACTCCGAGAAGATAGAGACATGGATGTGACTAACTAGACAGATAGTTCATCGAATTGGACTCAAGAAGAATAGAACCTGAATCCATTTATGTATTCACTTGTAGGGTTCATAGTGTGACATACCTAAGTACTGAGTGGATGATGGACTATGTATGCAAGACTCGTACATTTTAATGTAAGTAGTCACACTTTGATGTAAGTAAAAGCCTGAGTTTGAATATATAAGGAATTGAAAGCTGGTGCATTGGGTGTACGACTTCTATAGTATGCAGTGTCATTCACAACATTAGAATTCAAAGCCCGAAACATGGGTAAATGATATCCTTTCATTGGCATTACATGGTTGATGAAAAGTTAAGGTGGCCACGGGTTATTCATCTTTGTGATGGATGACTTGATCTCTATTCGATTGTATTGACTTTTCATGAAGGTAGATGTAATGGTTACCGTGAGGTAAAATAAGATAATATTGGGAGAACGAATATTATCCCAAAGAGATTAATGATATCCTATGAGGGTAACACACTTATGGCAAGATCATTGGATGAGCATTGAGTAGTTGCTTTCGTAATGGTATGTCGTTAGAGAGAGCTCAGTCACGATACTATAGTAGAATAACTTCGTGACTAAATGAGTTTATAATTAATAGGTGAAAATAGGAACTTAATTATAAATCATTTGAGCCATAATTACATATGTCCAATCGGTTGCTTTGTTAGCTCATTGAAAATAAAAATGAAATGCATGTTGAATCAAAATGAGCACAATGAATAGAAATGCAAAAATGGAAAACATTCAAAAATGGTTATGGTTTTGTAACACGTATCTATCGCCGTATTAGGGTTACGAAGCATTATCAAACAAACAGAACATTTAAGCATAAATTTCATACATTATCATAAACACATTATAAAAGAATAATTCATATACATATCGTCCCTGAATTGATCCCTTGAGGCCCTAAAAATACATTAGAAATGATTTGGGACAAAATCGAAAACATTTGGAAAGTTTAAGAAAAATTCATAAAATTTTAGAAACAGGGGTTACACGGTCATGTAACCTTCAAACTAGGGACACACGGCTGTGTCCCAGCCCGTGCCCTTGCTCGTGTAACTCTCTAAGTAGGATCACACAACTGTGTCACATGCCTGTGTGCTAGGCCGTGTAACTGATTGAGTTGCATGTAAAGGAACCTACAGGAGACAGACGACCATGTCGCTAGGCCATGTGTCACACATGGCTGAGTCACATGCCTATGTCTCAGGCTGTGTGGACATAAATTTCCCAAATCTAGCCATTTCCAACACCAACTCATAGCCTAAGGATGAAATGTAGTACTAAAGTTGAGTTTAGTGCCCATAGCCTCGTGAAGTTTACTCCAAAACCTCAATTTGAATCACGGATCACGATCATAAATAATAGATGTTTGAAATACGTACAATATCACAATTTCTATCACATACAAATCTGTTAACCTCTCAAGTGAGTAGTCTGCTCTGACTGGAATAAAATGGGCCGACTTAATCAATTTGTCAACAACCACCCAGATCGAGTATTTCTTTTTCAAAGTTACAGGCAAACCAACTACGAAATTCATCGTGATTCGCTGCCACTTCCATTCTGGAATCATAACAGGTTGTAGTAAACTCGATGGTACCTAATGTTCTACTTTTACCTTCTAACAAATTAAACATTTAGCTACGAACTCAAAAATTTCACGTTTCATACCCAACCACTAGTACATTTGTTTCAAGTCACAATACAACTTTGTACTACTAGGATGAATGGAATACGTACTGCTGTGTGCTTTAGACATAATATCTCTTTTTAAACCTAAATAATTCAGGACACAAATCTTATCACAATAACGCAATGTGCCATCATCATTAATATTGTAATTAGTAATCAAATTATCTTGAACCAAGCTTAATTTCATTATCAACTTTGGATCGCCATTTTGCAATTCCTAAATTCATTGTAGAAATAAGGGTTTAGTATTCAATTCCGCCAATACAGAATCATCGACATTCAAAACCAAATGAGCATTCAATGCTCGAAGTGCAAACAATGATGACTTTCTGTTGAGTGCATTCGCAACCACATTAGCCTTCCCTAGATGGTAATTAGTAATGAAATCATAATATTTCAGTAGTTCTAACCAACGCTGCTGCCTCAAATTCAATTCCTTCTGGGTCATTAAGTATTTCAAGCTTTTGTGATCAGTAAACATGTGACATTTCTCACCATATAAATAATGCCTCCATATCTTCAAAGTGAAGACGGTCGCGAAAAGCTCAAGATCATGAATAGGATAATTTCTTTCATGCGATTTTAACTGTCGAGAAGCATAAGCTACTACTTTCCCTATCTGCATTAACACACAACCTAAACCATTGAGAGATGCATCACTATAAACAACATATGCCATTCCAGATTCAAGCTTAGTTAATACTGGAGCTTCTATTAACATGCTTTTCAGTTGATCCAAAGTTCGTTGACATTTATCAGACCAAGCAAATTCGACGTTTTTCTGTAATAACCTAGTCATAGGTGAGCAATAATCGATAATTTTTTAACAAATCGCCGATAATATTCGGCTAATCCCAAGAAATTTCAGACTTCAAAAATGTTCTTCAAAATTTTGCATTCAACAATCGTAGATACTTTATTCGAATCAACTCTGATTCAATCCGCAGAAATAATATGTCCTAGAAAATCTACTTCTCATAGCCAAAATTCACATTTACTAAATTTTTCATACAGTCATTTTTCCCGCAAGGTTTGCACCACAACTCTTAAATGTTCCGTATGATTTGACTCGTTTAGTGAATAAATCAGAATGTCGTCAGTGAATACCACAACAAATCGATCTAAATATGGCAGAAACACTCGATTCATCAAATCTATGAATGCTGTAGGGGCATTAGTCAATCCAAAAGGCATAATTAAAAATTCATAATGACCATATCTAGTTTTGAATGCAATTTTTGGTACATCTTGCTCTTAACTTGCAGTTGATAATATCCAGATCTCAAGTCAATCTTTTAAAACATTGTAGCTCATTTTAACTGATCAAACAAATCATTAATATGAGGTAACATATATTTATTCTTAATAGTGGCTCTGTTCAACTGTCGATAATCTATACATAGTCTCATTGACCTATCTTTCTTTTTCATAAACAAAACAGGAGCAATCCAAGGTAACACGCTCGGTCAAATAAATCCTTGATCTAGCAACTCTTGCAACTACATTTTGAACTCTTTCAGTTTTGTAGGAGCCATCCTATACAGTGTTATTGAAATTGGAGCTATTCCATGTAGAAGTTCAATCATAAACTCTACTTCTCAATTTGGTGGTAACCGGGGCAGTTCTTCAGGAAAAACATCAGCATATTTCTTAACTATTGGCACTTGATCGATTTTTTATTCAATCATTTTTGAATCAAGAATGTAGGCTACATAAGCTTACAATGCTAAGATTACATTTGTAATACAATCAACCTTATCTGCCTTAACACAAACAAATTCACCATTTGGACGCTTCAAACTAACTTGCTTCCTTCGACGACTCACTATTGCATCATGCTCAGACAACCAGTCCATTCCCAAAATGATATACAAATCATCAAAAAATAACAACATCAAACCAGCGGGAAAATCATAACTCCTAATTTTTTGTGGACACTATCTACAAATTTGATTAACTAAAACACACTAACCCAGGAGATTCATAACTTTGACAATATATTCAGTGAACTCAACAGGTAACTTCCTCTTGTCTACTAATGCAGTGTATATATACGAGTGAGTTGATCCAAGATCAATCAATGCATATACATTAATATCAAAGAGATAAAAAGTACCCACAATAATATTTGGGGCAGTAGCTTCCTCACGAGCTCTGATTGCATAGGCTCTAACTGGTGTTCTCACTTTAGCCCGTTCATTCATCTCGATATTCATCCCTTGACCAGGAGTAGTGTTCCTAGCGTTTCTAGGTCATCTACCTCTCTGAGAATTCGGTGTAGGCTTGTTTGATTGGTTGCCAAAATTATTTTGTTTCTTTGGACAATCACGAAGAAAATGGTTAGTAGAACCACAACGGAAAAAAAATCCCAACTTTGCTCGACACTCACCAAAATTCCTTTTATTACATTCATCACAAACATGAAAAATTTTCTCAACATTTCTTACACTTCCAACACTAGCCGTTGGAGTGTTAACAGACTAGAAATCGCCTTGCCTCGATTTCTCTCTACCAATGAACTCTAAAGGGGTAGCGGATCGAATTGTGTCATTTCTAAATTCCCTTGATGGAGATATTTGAGCAAACTTGAACGACTCCCTTATTTTTAAAGTCTCGAAATTTTGATTCTGGCTGTCGTTTGCTTTTACAAATTTCTTCAACTTTTTGAGCCTATTCTGAAAGTTTTACAAATTCCCATAACTTTAATATTGCTACAGACTTACGGATACCATAATTCAATCCATCTTTAAACCTAATACACATGGGCTATTCTCCTCTTCAAATTCGGCGGAAAGAAAACAATTCTAAAAATGATACTTGTTTTACTTTATTTTTCTATTACATAATTATTAAATTACTTTATTAACCATACTTATTAACTTTAAAATCACTTAAATTATGTCCATAATTGTCCACTAGCTTTAGGGGATAGTATAATTACCATTTAAGTCCATTCACTTTAAAGTTACATAGCAATTTAACTCCTTTAACTAAAAGAACTCTACTTTTGCACTTTTTACGATTTAGTCATTTTCACTTAATTAATCATGGAAACATTAAAATTTCTTAACGAAATTTTAATACGACTTTACTAATATTCCATAGAAATTAAAATAATAATAAAATAAGAATTTACTCATCAAATTTGAGGTCTCAAAACTACTATTCTGATTCCACTAAAAAACGACTCGTTACAAGTTTTCACCGAAATTAAGAAATGAAATAATTTGGAAATGAATGCAATTTTCTCAAAATGAAAATGGAAATAGAAATGAGAAAAGATTCATTTGAAAATGAACATGAACTTCTCAAAAAGGACCGGAAGAATGAGTTTATGTTTTTGAGCTATTTTAAAGCCCAAAAATGAAAACAAACCATTTGGTCTTAGTGAACAAGTTGAACGTTTAAATATTAAACATATTTTCTCAAAATTTACCAGGGTAAAAGTATCATAATTTATCGGGGTTAAAATTGGGATAAGAAAATTATTCAATATATATTTATTAAAGTTTATTTTGGGAAATAGAAAAACAAATATTGGGTTGGATCAAATTATAAAGTATTGGGTTAAAAGTTCAATAAGTACTTGTAATTGGACCCGAGATTGAAGAGGCCCAAAAGCCCCTTATGTTAATACGGTAGATGGCTAACCCAAGTTAATATTAAATAGGGTTGCCGCCACCTATACTCCTAATTAGACAATGAGTTTGTTTTTTTAGTCGAAATAAACTTCTACAATTTAACAAGAGTTCTACCTTCTCTTCCTATAAATATATAACACCGATAGAGCTACAAATAAAACTTTAAGATATTGTTACTCTGCCAAAAAACGGAGAGAATTTGTTCTCAACTATGAAATACATTTTTTTGGAATAACTATTTTACCAGTTTCTATTTGAGAAGAGAAATTTTGTTTTCATCCTAAAGAAAAGAAAACTTTTTCTAGTTTTTGTGTTTGATTTGATTTTTTTTTAGCTCACACTCGAAGCAATTCGTGTTACGAGAATTACAGAGAAGATTGTTTGGTTGAAAGTCGAGAATAATAACGGTCCGTCTATCTAAAAACACAGGTACAATTTTGATCTAGGGTTGATTGCTATAAATATCACAAACTGGGTCGATTTTTAAAATTTTAAATTTTCACCGTGTAAAAAAATCATTTTCAAACTAAAATTTTCCAATAATTGGTATCAGAGCTACGATTGTGCTATGTTTATAGTGTAAAGCAATATCGAAATTCTCTCTTCTTCATGTATGATTATTGGGGTAAGACTGATATTGTGGTTGACAGAGGATTTCTGTAGAGATTCGATGGTAAATTAAGCCCGCATTTATTCGTAGTTAGTGGACTGCACCGAAGATTTGAGGAGATTTTGCGATTTGATCGCCTTTATTTGTTAAATGACAAATTTTTGCAATTATTTTCATTCGATGGTTTTACCACATCGAGCTTTGCTCGTATTCGTTGGAGTTTGGCAGATGGGTTCTGGGGAACTCATGGTGTTTAGCGAATGGTTGGGTAGGAACTTTTGCATTGCATCATTTGCATCACCCCGTACTCATACACCGTTTGACATTGATTTGATAATGACTATGTAAGGATATGAAATTCTAATGATGGTTCTGTGTTCTTCTACTAATGTTAATAAGCTTCACTACATTTGATATTTATGTCTGTTTAAATAATTGTTTAACTCACACTAAGCTTTCATAAGCTCACTCCCCTATAGTGTTTAAATTTTCATGTAAACCTTAAAACTAGGCCGAACCTAGTACACAAAGTATCACCTTAGACCTCAGACTATTTTTAATAAGTATTATTAAGCCTGTTTTTGTTTTGGCTTGTAATTTTTAATTATTTCTGGTCTGTGTCTTGGTAACTTTTCATTTGGGGATTTTTTCATGCATGAATTACTCAAGCATAATAACCAGAAAATGCATGATACCTGGCTTAAGTAAAATTTAACATTGTTCCCTAATTTCCACTGCATTGCAAAGAATCTATTTGTGAAAAACAAATCGATAAGACAATTAGATTTCTAAAAATGCATGAATAATGGTTATTCCGCTGCATTAGTTAACATCAAGTTTTTACAAATTATAGCGACGAACAAACGATTTTTCTAAAACAACACTTTCAATAATGAAATGAATCTTAAGTACAGATGACCTAATAAATGAATGTTTTAAACTAAATCAAAGTACAATTACGACTTTTCTCTAAAATGAGTTTATTTAACGTCTTCAAAAGTAATGTAAGCTAGTTTAGCATTTTAGGTAGCTAATGTAGTGTTCTCAATCTAGCCATAACGTCTAGGCTGGGTTAGGGAGGTTACGTCTAGTGGTATCAGAGCCACTCTTCATGCCTCTTGAGCAATGGTGGGGTAAAAACTCAATGAGAACATTGAGTCCTTAAGGGGATGAATGTAACACCTTAGGCGAATCCCACATCGGCAAAGCATGGGAAAGACTTGGGCTATATAAAAGGGTAGCAACACTTAAGTGGTAACAGGCATTTTGGGGGTGTATTGGCGCTCTCAAGAATAAAGCTGTGAGGGCCATGTGCGACAAAGCAAAGAGTATCTTATTGGGCTGGGTGTTGGCTATGACATTTAGTGGTATCAAAGTCAGATTCATAAACTCGACCTAAGGTTTTAATGGGTCTACATGCATTCATTGAAAAAAAATGGGGCATTTTAGGAAAACCAAGCTATAGAGAATTTTGAAAATGATATTCTACAAATAAAAATAGGTTTGGGACTTTGATGCCGGTTGCCATAAAATAGCTACTGTTAAATTATAGGTAAACACTAGAGGTTTATTACTATAGACATATAACCAAAATATCTAGTATTTATATTACCTTTGAAACTATAAGATAGGAAATTAAAAATTGACTGAAGGTAGCTAGTGATTATTTTTCTAAAATTGTTGATCAAACTTAAGATCGTAGGATACATAATGAACAACTGTAGAATGAGGAACCATGGGGCTCAGTGTCGAGCTGCCCAGGTTGAGTCATTTTCTTCTCAAGGAATTGTGCCTAACCTTGAGAAAAATGACACCGTGATTGGTCCTACTTCTGAAAGCAAAAATCGAGAGGTTGGGGATGATGTAGTGTCCCAAGTGATGTTAGGGCTCTTAAAAAAGTTTTTTGAATTATGGTTGAGAGGAATAAGATGGAGGAAGAGAGTAAAATGCTTGGAGCGCGAGGGAGAGGAAAAGAATAAATTTTAGAATAAGAGAGAGTCTGGTTACACTGATCCAAATCCGTGACCTTTAAAGGGTGCCAGAGAAGCCAAAACTCAAAGAAATGTTGTAGTGGTTATTACTAGAGTAAATGTTGGATTAACTAAGGTTTCGATTTGTAGATACTAAGGTAACTGCCATTCGGGCGAATGTTGGAAAAAGTTGGGTGCCTATCTGGGTTGTTGTTCGATAGAACACATGGTTAAGGATGGTCTTTGCTAGGTAAATTAGATGCAAGCTCCGACACAAAATCAGGTGAAGGTCAGGGTATAAAATTAGAGGGTTAATCAGATTCCTCTGAGGGGTCCGAATCAGAACTGCGGTTAGACAACTAGCACTGGTTTACGCAGCTAGGCATCACAATGATTGAGATGCATCTGATGCCAAATTCAAGAACATTTCCTAAATTTTACCTTGCGTTGATTAATTTTGGCTTCACTTGTTTGTTTGGTGTTAGTAGAGTTTCTAATAAATTTGGAATCAGGGTGCAAGAATCCAATAGTAAAATTTCTGTAATTAGATCCTTAAGAGATATCCATTAGGATTTAAGAGAAGTATGTCTAGAACTGTATTGGAAATCAGAGTTGCACAGAGAAAGCATGGTGACTTAGTCTATAGAAAGTAGTATAGGATTTTGTGACTATGAAAATTTCGAGGACGAAATTTCTTTAAGGAGGGGAGAATTGTCACATCCCAAAAATCAGGTTTGTGAATCGAGAGAGGGTGTTCATGCCCTAATTTTTTAGATTATCTATGCATTTTTAGGAAATAAATAAGGTATTGGTTTGTTGGTTAAGTGTTATTGAAACGTTCCTTGAAACCCAAGTTCAAATCCCTTCTCTCGTACTATTTTTATTATTTTGCAAATTTTGCATCAAACCGTAGTATGTGACACGTCTTGTTTTTAAAATTATTTCAAGAATGAGGAAATAGCCCAATGGTTAAAAAAATTAGAAAGCATAAAAATTAGATCAAAGTCCCATGTTCGATTCCCTTCCCTTGCAAAAGAGCTTAATTTTTGCTAAAATTTCTCATTCTCGTTATTTTGTGCTGCCCAAGCCTTGAATCCTAGGTACAAATACAATTTTTTCTTGTATTTTTAGCCTTTAAGTTAGTTTTTCCCTACCTAGCCATTCGCCCTCATCCTCTCCTCTTTTTACTTTAATTTTCTTTCTTTCTTCCCTTGTGTGCTGCCGTACAAGCCACCAAGATTCACCATCAATTTTTTTTTGAAACGGGTTCTTGCAGCATTCTCCCCCTCTTCTTTTTGGAATAGGTTCTTGCACCATTCTTTTCCTCTTCTTTATTTCATTTTATTATAAATTTTTTAGCCTGAAATCTGAAATTTTAGCACTCAAGATTGGCCTCCATTGATGCCGCACCTATCTTCTTGCTTGAGTAAGTGTCATTTTCTTTCGCTTTTCTTGGTGGATCTTTCAATAAAATACCTAATTTTCTATCAAAAATTGGGGTGATTTTTAAAGATTTAATGGGTATTTTTCCAGCCCAAGATCTAAAATTTTATACCTCCAAGAAGGATTCCCATTGTTGCCAAGAAGAGGACGTTCACCTAGCTTGTGCAAGTTCTTATTTTCTTTCAATTTCTTGATGGATCTTTTCGGTTGAGTACCCAAATTTCTAGATCTAAAATGAGGGTGATTTTTAAGGATTCAAAGATTATTTTTCTACCTACGAAGTGATTTTAGATGTGATTTCAAACCAACCCTAAATTGGCCATTGTTCGCGGTGGTGTGTGCGCCTAAAGGCTAGAAAAGGGGGTTTTTGTTTCTTTAATTTTTCCCATCTTTTTCCAAAAATATCTTGGTTTCTTTAACCTTTCTTAATCAGCCTTTAATCATGTATAATTTAGGAAAAATCAATCTTGATCAATCGATGACTCAGATCTGGCAATTTGGGTAGTGTAAGTGTGGTTGATTATGGCCTAGTGTGTAGTTTCGATTTTGATGTTGGGGAAATTTTTAATTGATAAAATTAAATATTTTAATCTTGGGTTAGCTACTAATTTTTTAGTATTTAAATGTGTTAGGTGCTATATTAAATGCCCTAAATCAATAGTGAAGCCGATAGACGTTCGCGCGTACGATTTGCATCAAATCAGTGTAAGAAAGCTAGCTAGTTTGGATTTGAAAAATAGTTATAATATTAATGGTTGGAATGAACCCACAAGAGGGTGATTGGGGGCTGTTTAAGTGGTATTTTAATTTTGTTAACTGATGATTTTTAATTTAGGTTCGTTTTAAAGTTTTAAGGAGAAACCGTGAGATTCCTAAGTGTGCTACAGTAGAGCTTATAAGGTGTGGGTCCTAACTCGTTAAATTTAATGTTTTGGTGTTATTTTTAAATGATATAATTCATGACTAAGCTTGCTGGTCAGGCTTGGCTAAATGGCTAAGTAATTAAATTGTAAGTGATCGAACTAGGTACGTTTCGAGCCCTAACTGTTTGGCATGTTAGCCAAAATGTGAGAATGATTGAATAATTTTGTGATTGATATTGTTGTGGATGATTAGTTGAAATGATGTATTTTTATTTTATTTATAGCATGATTCCGAATGAGAATGAGAATGAGATTGTATGACATCTTGCATGTGCATTAGGGTGTGATTGATATTGTAGTTAACGGAGGAGTTTTGTGGAGATCTGGCAGTAAATTAAGTCCACATTTATTTGTAGTCAGTGCTCTGCACTGAAGATTTGAGGAGATTTGGCGATTTTATTGCATTTATTCGTTAAATGGCAGATTTTATGCAATTATGTTCATTCGGTGATTTTACCACATCGAGCTTTACTCACATTTGTTGGAGTTTGGGAGATGGGTTCTAGAGAACTCGTAGTGTGTAGCGGATGGTTGGGTAGAAACTTTTGTACCATATCATTTGCATCACCCCATGCTCATACACCGTTTGACATCGATTTGATAATGACATGTAATGATATGAAATTCTAATGATGGTTCCGTGTTCTTCTGTTAATGCTAATAAGCTTTATTGTATTTGATATTTATGTCTGTTTAAATAAGTATTCAACTCACACTGAGCTTTCATAAGCTTACTCCCCCACAGTGTTAATTATAAATTCATTCAGTCACCGGTGGAGCTATTAACACAACTTTTGGGATATTGTTGTCCTTCCAAAAAATAGAGAGAATTTATTCTCAACTTATAAACATAATTTTCAGAATAGAAATCGTATCGATTTCTTTTTAAGAAGAGAGAATTTTCATTTTTCACCCCAAAAAGAATTTTTTTTCGTGTTTTATGTTTTGGTTCAGCTAGTTCGAGCTTACACTCGAAGTAGTTTGTGGTATAAGAATAACAGGAAAGATCGTTTGGTTGAAAGCCAAAAAACATCAAGGATCTGCTTATTAGAAAACACAGGTGCATATTCTATTAAGTTTTATTTCTCTAAATATCATAAACCAGGTCTATTTTCAAAATTTTAATTTTTCGCTGTGCAAAAAAAAAATATTTTCAAACTGGGTTTTTTGCCAACAATTGGTATCAGAGTTAGGTTTGTGCTATGTTTATGGTGTAAACCAATACCGAATCTCTCTCTTCATCTTGTTTTATTAATATTTGATAAGATGTGACATTCTTCTAATTATTCGCATGTTAAGAGAAATGTATGTGAATGAATGCAATATTATATATTTGTTATATAATAATAATTTTTTTTGCCAAGGTTGTGGTTATTAGGAAATAGGCTGTAGACTATTGTCTTCGCGTAGGATTATTTTTTATTTTTAGAATTCTTGTGAGCTAGAAATAGACATATGATATAAATGTAAATTTTCAAAAAAGGAGTGCATGAGGAGGAGAAGATGGAGCAATGGCGATCGAAGACCAAAAAATGTCTTGTGATGAAAAACTATGTAATTTTTGTTTTTCATTTTTTTAGAATTAGAACCATGGAAACCTTGATTGGCAATTTTATTTTATTACCCATCTCTTTATATCTCTATTTAATAATTATTTATGATATACTTGTGATATATATGTATGAGATAATCCACAGTTGATTTATTAATGATAAGAAGTGTGCTCATGAGAAAATGCACGTGTTGTATTGTTCCATTCACTTTTTTAGGTTATTCAATTATTGTGAGAAATATGGTATTGAGAAGGTGCATGTCTAGGATTGGATCTGTCAAGGGAAGGCTTGATTTTTAAGTAGTCAAATACAACTCACCTCCCTTTCCTAGAATCTTACCTAGTGCACAAGTCACATTCACTTCCTCAGTTTTTCCCTAAAACAAAAACTTTGGAGAATCAAAATTTTTTGACTAACTTTTGTGAATGATAGAATGTGAATATTATGAAATTGCCAAAGCATGTCATGTATACATGAGATAAGCATGCCATATAGTTTAGGAAAAAAATGCCACATGTACTTGTCATGTATATATTTATCATACATGATTGGAACTGGAAACTAAAAACCTTGTATGTTTTTAAAATATTGAGTGGGAGAAGGTACCTAAACAAGACCTATGACCTCCATCAATGGTCTCTTGTGATGGAAAGAAATGGACCTTCTTGAAGGTAGACGTTGTCATGTGGATTTCATTGAGGAGACTTCTTGAAAGTAGGTAAAATTTTCTTATGATCATATGATAGTTGGACTGGCCCCTGTGGTAGGTATTATCATGCGATACATTAAGAAATTCTATCTTTAAAAGTGGACAACTAGTCAAAGCATGCTACTTGATGAGATTGTGCTGCGATGACTCATTTGTCGTGCATGATGTAATTGGTGTTGAGTTGGTAGTTATACACTCAAGATCTTTTAGTTAAGAAACTCCCTATAGAGCTCTACTTATGTAATGCCCCAAACTTGGCCTAGACGTTATGATTGAATCTCAGAAGTTACATTAAACTCGTTGGAAAACATTTTCTTGTTGAGAATAACTAGATTTTAGTTATGTTTATGAAAACTTAAAAATTTAATGTTTAAAGTGATTTTGGTTCTTTTGAAAAAAAAAACTTAAAACATGAAAATTTTAGAAAATCAATATTTTGTCGTAAAAATCATTTTAAATCATAAAAACACAGAACTTGCAATTTAATTATTTCTTAAAGAAAGTGATTTATTAGTAAAAATCTCTAGCAGCAGATTTTGAAAATGACTTAGAAAAATCACAAATTTATAAGCCTATTTGAAACCAAGTAAAATCATAAGTATTTTGAATAAACCCATAAATTTAAATATTTGAAATTTTATCAAGCATGCATGTATGGAAGTTAAAAGTTGTAAAAATAAAATAACAACCTAAATAAAAAAAATGTCCAAAGTCTAAAGTCCACAAACAACAACCAAATAATTTATAAATCCATTATTAATATCCATCCGAGAGGGTCCATTGAATGTTAAATCCAAACCTTAAGTCCGAGTATTATCTAAAAGGTTATAACACTAAAGGAGTGAGCTTTTTAAACCCAATGCAAGTCTTTTAAACAAGTAAATGAAAATAAACACATAATCATCAATCAAGTAAATATTTCACTTTATGCACAAGATCATGGAAATGCGGTTTTTATAAAATAATTATGCAGTTTTTTTTAAAACATCCTACCCATCACCGCTAAACTCCTTAATTGAGTTCTATAGAACTCGTCCATCCAAACACTCCAATTTGTGAACAATGTCACCAGTTATGCAGACAGTGCTACCAGTAACGTGGTCAAGCCACCAGTAATACAGATAAACTACCACTTAATAATATTGTGGGCAAGCCACCACTTTTGCATATAAACTGCCACATAAAAATATCGTTGACAAGCCACCATTTTTGTAGATAAACAGCCACATCTTCCACCTTTAACATATCCTGCCTCATGCATGCGATATGACCACAAAAGTCACTTTTTAACTTTAAAATCAATTTTTTACTTTGGCATGTGAGACATGCTCATTATATCACTTCTTAATTAAAATCGCATAGGTATGCTTAACATGCAAATAACATATATTCATATTATATCGATATTTCTCATTCTATAATTCATGCGAAATTCACATATGCCATAACATCACATAACATAAGAATGATATTTTCATACATTTTGTATCAATAAAAATAATCAAGATCATACATCATAGATTTCATGAAAACAACGGTTTAGATTCACTTACTTGGATATTGTATTTCGATGGGTTTTTACTTCTCTTTTCGAATACATAAAGTATTTTTGATAAGCACAATTTTAATAATATTATAATTTTAAAAACATAAAACATAGTGATATGACACGCGTGCAGAACAGGATCGTAGCTTGTCTAAGTTGTGGATTTAATCTAGATTTGTAGATGAACGTAAACTGAAATGAGGGACAACGAAAACAAATGAGTTGTCACAAATGAGAGTCAAACGAAATTAAAACAAAAGAAAGATGAACCGGCTGGTAAAGAGTCTAATAGAAAATGAATTAGAGTTTCTTGTATGAAAAGACATCGTCCTTGGACCTCAAGAAAATGCCCCAACCAGATCTGGAAAAAAAATACTAAACAAAATTGGTAGAAGTCATTTGAAAGACAAAAGCAAATTGTTTTGTGGAAGAATATTTGAAACAACAAGAAAAGATAAAAACTTCTAATTTTGGTGTGCTTCTTGATGGAACAAGATAGAAGAACATCTCTCTTGAGGCATTTTAAACCTAGAATGAAAATAAATTAAATCAGCAAGCCAAAACAACAAGAACTAAATTAAAATAAAAAAGGAATGATAAATTAAAGCTAGAAAAGAGAAAATGATGTCTTAAGAAGCCTAGGAAACATAAAGAACCACAACTCCTTTCAATGGCTCTAATTTCCCTTCCAAGAAAGAGATCTTGGTAAGAAAAGCTTGAAGATGATTCTCATAACCTAAAAAATTGTTAAAACAACTTCTAAAAGAAACTCAAGAGAAATTCTTGAAGAACTCAAAGATAATTATT
Organism: Gossypium hirsutum; assembly: GCF_007990345.1. Lineage (NCBI taxonomy): Eukaryota > Viridiplantae > Streptophyta > Magnoliopsida > Malvales > Malvaceae > Gossypium > Gossypium hirsutum. The sequence goes on from NC_053442.1 coordinate 34,207,938, forward strand.
ATTAACTCACAAAAACATAAATCAATTGTGTGTCTATAAGGGTGGATGTCCATGCTACTTATAAGCCCCCAAAATAAGTTTTCCTAACCCTAATGGAATAACTAACATGACAACTCATCAAATAAAAAAGAACAAAATAATTCTAAGTGTGGACTTTTAATGAGAATTCGATCAAAGGAATTAAATTGGTTCCTTGGGCTGACTTCTTACATGATAATCCACCTATTAAAATAAAATTGGACCTAAAGTTTTAATATTTTATGATTTGGGTCACTTTGATAATTTGACCTAATATTCAATTAAATTACTTTCCATTCAGGATGGGCTTGCAGACATCTTAATGGGTCATGTTTTCAAGAACTTGGTCTTGTGATCTATTTGCTCTAGAAATTGGCTCGTTCAAGCTCGTACATAAAATTCAATACGCCTTGGCTACAAGATTCAGTTTCTTAGACTAAGATTTCTATGATTTGAAATATTGATTTTCATGATTCTTGAAATCGTCTAAAACAACAAAATTGGATCAAGATTCAGCTTCTTGATTTTCTTGAAAATAAGAGAGTGAATCTTCATTTTCTTTTTTGGTCATGTGCTCATCTAGGGTCTTTGTAACATATTCTTAAATGGTCTCGTTCAATCTTGCTCGAATTTACTTAACCTTTGATCTCATTATTGGCCTTGAGGTAATTTGAGCCCATCATATTCATGAGCTTGATTTTGGGCCTTACGATTCGTATCATTCCCCTCTTCCTAAAAAAGGTTCATCCTCAAATCTAAAACATCAAAGGGAGATAAGTCAGTAATATTAAAAGTAGAACTTACATTGTAAGCATTAGGCAAATCTATTTGATAGGCGTTGTCATTGATCCGCTAGAGTACTTGGAAAGGCCCATCGCCTATAGGGTTAAATTTAGTCTTCCTTTTACTTGGAAATCACTTTTTGCGCATATGGACCCAAATCCACTCACCGGGTTCAAGGATAACTTGTTTGCCCCCTTGTTAGCTTTGTTGACATTTGTGTTATTTGTTTTGACAATCCGTTGTTTTTCCATTTCGTGCATTGATTTCACTAACTCAACTTTCTTCTCGCCATATAAACTAGAAATATTTTTTACAGGCAATGGCACAAGATCAAGTATAGTTAGTTGGTTAAAACCATAAACAAGATAAAATGGTGAATAGCCAGTTGTAGAGTGAATAGATCGATTGTATGCAAATTTAACAAATGATAAACATTCTTCCCAATTCTTAAGGTTCTTACCCATAACAGCTCGTAGTAAAGCACCTAAAACTCGATTTACTACCTCATTTTTGCCATCGATTTGGGGGTGACATGTAGTGGAATATAATAATTTAGTACCAAGCTTACGCCACAATACCTTCCAAAAGTGGCTTAGGAACTTTACATCTATGTTAGAGACAATTGTGCAAGGTATCCCATGTAGTCGCACTACCTTTTTGAAGAGTAAGTCTACCACATGTGTAGCATCATCTGTTTTGTGACAAGGAATAAAGTGTGTCATTTTGGAAAACATGTCAACAATAAAAAATATACTATCTTGACCCTTTTTAGTTCGTGGCAAACCAAGCATGAAATCCATGGATAAATCTACCCATGGTGAAGAAGGAATCGATAAAGGAGTATACAATTCATGAGGTATTACCTTAGATTTTTCTTGTTTACAAGAAATGCATTTAGAAGATAGCTTTTCAACATCCTTCTTTATGTGCAGCTAATAAAAGTGTTCTTGTAGAATATCTAGTGTTTTGGTGACACAAAAGTGTCCCATTAAGCCTCCACTATGTGACTCATGAATTAGTAACTCTCTCATGGAGCAATGTGGTACACATAACCTTTTTAAGTGGAAAAGAAACCCATCTACAAGATAAAATTTGTCAAAGGCACTATTCCTACAATTAGCAAAGATATGTGTAAAATCAGCATCATTTGTGAACAAATATTTTATATGCTCAAATCCTAATTCTTTAGTATTTAATGTAGTTATCAAAGAATATCTACGAGATAAGGCATCATCAATTACAGTTTCTTTACATGTTTTGTACTTAATTAAATATGGGAAAGTTTCTATAAATTCTACCCATCAGGCGTGTCTTTTTCTCAACTTACCTTGTCCCTTTAGACATTTAAAGGACTCATGATCCGTATGTATAACGAACTCATTGGGCAGAAAGTAATGTTGCCACACTTGGAGAGCTCACACCAATTCCAATAACTCTTTATCGTAAGTTGAGTAGTTCAATTGTGCCCCATTTAATTTTTCACTGAAATATGCTATTGAACTTTTATCTTTCATCAACATGATACCAATTCCAATACCTAAAGCATCATTTTCAAGTTCAAAAGTATTAGAAAAATCAAGTAATTTAAGAACTTGAGTAGAGCATAACTTATCATTTAAGGCTTGAAATGCCTTTTCTTGAGCTTCAACCCACTGCTTTTTTATAACCTCAGTTAATGGAGCGGCAATGGTGGAGAAATCTGTCACAAAACATCTATAAAAACTTGCTAAACCATGGAAAGAGCTCACCTTGGTAATCAATTTAGGAGTGGACCACTCCCTGATTGCCTTTACTTTATCCTCATCGACATGAATACCTCAAGCACTTAGTATAAACCCTAAATAGATTAGCTTATCACAAAAAAAACTACACTTATCAAGGTTGGCCAATAATTTTTTAGTTCTCAGAATGTCCAAAATAGATTTAGCATAGAAAACATGAGCATTTGAAGAAGTTGAGTAAATTAGAATATCATCAAAATATACTACTAGAAGTTTACCCAAATAAGGCCTTAAAACATGATTCATTAATATCATAAAAGTACTAGGTGCATTGGTCTGACTGAAAGGTATAACAAGCCATTCATACAATCAAAACTTAGTTTTAAAGGTTGTTTTCCATTCATTCCCTTCCCTCATACGAATTTGATGATAATCACTTTTTAAGTCAATTTTAGTGAAAATTGTTGAACCATGTAACTCATCAAGCATGTCATCAAGTCTAGGGATTGGATGCTTATACTTTACCGTTATTTTGTTGATTGGGGGACAATCAACACACGTCTAGAATGAACCATCTTTCTTAGGCACCAATAGGACAGGGACATGACAAGGACTTAAACTTTCTCTAATGTATCCATTGTCTAATAGTTCCTCTATTTGTCTTTGCAACTCCTCTGTCTCATCGGGATTGCTTCGGTAAGCTGGGCAGTTTGGAATGGATGTTTCGGGTGCTAAATCAATTTGGTGCTCAATTATTTGTAAAGGTGGTAAACCTTTAGGGGCCTCATTGAAAACATCCATATAATTTTGAAAAAAAGATTTAAATACACTAGGAAAAGATTGGTTAAGGTTAGTTAATGATAAACAATTTTACGTAAACCTCACAAGATTACAATGCTATTTGTTTAACTGGGCCATCTGTACATCTTTTACACTTACAAATAGACTTTGCACTCTATTTTTACCATTAGAAGATTCACTCACCATTGAGCCGTTTGAATTTTGACTTTTAGCACTAATGACCTCTTTTCTCTCAATCTTTTTTTGTTTGTCCCTTCCCTTTAACCCCCTCACAGAATTTCATCATTTTCATTTGATATTTATACATGTCGTTGGGATTCAAAGGGACTAGAGTAAATTTATTCCCTTTAAAGATAAGGGAATATCAATTTTGTTTGCCATAGTGTATTACATCACGATCAAATTACCACGACCTTCTAAGAAGTAAATGTGCGACATGCATGGGGACGATATCGCACCATACCTCATCCTCATAATTTCTAAGTTGAAATGTAATCAAGGACTATTTTGCAACTCGTACTTCAGAACATTCATTAAGCCATTGAAAGTGGTATGGCTTAGGTATGGCTTAGGGTGTTTTGAGTAAGGTAATTTCAAAGAGTTCACAAGGTAGCTACTAAAAACATTAGCACAACTCCCACTATCCACAATAAGCAAACATAGTTTACCTTTAATGAAACACCGAGAATGGAATATATTAGTCCTTTGATTGTCAAGATCATCATTCATTTGGATGTTGAGGGTGTGACGCACTACTAGGCAATGGGATTCAGCAAAATCCTCCTCCTTCACATTTGCTCATTGCATGAGCATTTCCATCTCCTTGAAGTACTCATCAATTGATCAATTACCTTGAACAAGTCATTGAAGTTTGGTTTTGACCTCCCTATATTAATGAGAAAGAATAAAGCATTTTTGCATGACTTGTTTCAACTCATCCCATATGGTAATTTCTCTCTCGTAGTTTCGTTGACAATTTATTCCAAGTTGAGTCCACCAACTCGACGCATAGTCTGAGAATTCAAGGGTCGCCAATAGGACTTTCTCATCTTCTGAGCATCTATAGTAATGAAACATAAGCTCTATTTTTTTTATTCCCACTCACAGTATGCCTCGAGATCATTCTTTCCATGAAATTGAGGGATTGTGAATTGCGTTTTTGCCAAAGAAAGCTACCCACAGTCATTAGTAACCAAAGGATCATCATCTACACGAGGGACACATCTAGTCTTATGTCTACGAGCATGAGACTGTTCAACCTCAAAATCATTGTTAGCACCCTAATTTTGAGTCCTTTGCTCTGTCCACAACTGACTCAAGGTATTGCTCATTGTCTGAAGTATAACATCCCTTTGTATTTCTATTGAATCTCGATCCTCTAGATTTCATTGCAACCTATCGAACCTATGTTTGAACTTATCATTGACTTTATTGAGGTCATGTTGTAATTTCGTTGTGAAACCAATAAGATTTTTTATGGTCACTAGGGGTGTGTCACTTTGGTCATCACTCCCTTTGCCACTACGAGACATTGTGACAAATCTGAAAAAAAAACACAACACTCAAAAAGAAAAAATTAAACAAATCTCACCGTTATGCACTGAAAAACAAAATTGAATTCTATATGAGGTAAGAATTAATCTTGTGAGTATTTTAAAAGTCTCTATATCAATCAATCAGAATGTATTAGAATCAACTAACAAAGCAAACCTAATAGCACTATGAGTCCAAAATCATTAGACACCAAAGAATTGTGTTGCACGGAGGAAGGAATGTGCAACGTGCTATAACTTACTAACACAAGAAACAACAAAGTGTTAGAATGCGTAAAGGAACAATAAAAAGAAAAAAAATGAAAACCTAAGGTTAAGAGTCAATAAAAATTGTTGAAACCCGATAACTAGAAAAATTGCGAAGCAAATTGACAAACTTCGTTTGAGGTGTTTAACATTTCAAAAAATCATGAAATTTAAATTGGAGCGTCCTCAAATATTGTATATTTGATCTGGAAATTGTTGACACAAAATTCAACCCATAGGATATTTTTTTTATTTTTTTGTATTTTTTCACTTTTTTCACTTTTTTGATCACTTTTTTCATGAGAAATATTTTTTATATTCTAAAATTGTTTACCCACTCAAAAATATATATTTTTGAAAAAAATTTTGGGTAAGAACTACTTATAAGCTAATTTGCAATGGAAATCAGTTTAGAAATCAACCATGAACACCTGAAATGCCCAAATCTGATACCAAATGATATGAAACACGTGCATAATTGGATCGTAGCTTATCTATGTTATAGATTTAACTTAGATCTCTAGACGAATGTAAACTACAATGAGAAAGAATGAAAACAAATTAGTTGTCACAAAGGAGATTCAAACAAAATTAAAAACAAAAAGAAAGATGAACCGACTAGTAAAGAGTACAAAAGAGAATGAATTAGGGTTTCTTGGATGGAAAGAAACCATCCATGGACATCAAGAAAAAGCTCCAACTAGATCTGGAAAAAGAAAACACGAAACAAATTTGTTAGAAGTGATTTTAAAGACAAGCAAACTATTTTGTGCAAGAATATTTGAAATGACAAGAAAAGATTAAAATCCAAATGTTAGTGTGTTTCTTTATGGAATAAGATAAGAGAACGTTTCTCTTGAAGCAATTTAAACCTAGAATGAAAATCAATAAAATCAACAAGCTAAAACAATAAGAACTAAATTAAAATGAACAATAAACGATAAATTAAGGCTAGAAAAGAGAATATGACATCCTAAGAAGCCTTGAAAGCATTAAGAATCCACAACTCCTTTCAATGGCTCTAATTCCTTCTCCAAGAAAGAGTCTTGGCAAGAAAAAAATTGAAGATGATTCCCACATCCAAAAAGATTGTTAAATCAGCTTCTAAAAGACACTTAAGAGCAATTCTTGAAGAAAAACTCAAAGAAAATTATTATTAACTAAAAAAAAATCAATTGTATCTGTATAAGGATGGAAGACCATACTACTTATAGGCCCCCAAAGCAAGTTTTCCTAACTCTAATGGAATAACTAACATGACAACTCATCAAATAAAAAGAAACAAAATAATTCTAAGTGTGGTCTTTTAATGGGAATTCGGGCAAAGGAATTAAATGGGCTCCTTGGGCTGAATTCTTAAATGATGATCCATCTATTAAAATAAAATTGGGCCTAAAGTTTAAATATTTTATGATTTGGGCCACTTTGATAATTTGGCATGATATTCAATTAAATTACTTTCCAAACTACATGATTGGCATGTAGACATCTTAATAGGATATATTTTCAAGAAATTGGTCTTGTGATCCATTTGCTCTCAAAATTGGCTCATTCAAGCTCGTACATGAAATCCAATGCGCCTTGGCTACAAGATTTGGTTTCTTGGAGCAAGATTTCCATGATTTGAAATCTTGATTTTCGTGATTCTTGAAATTGTCTAAAACAACAAAATTGGACCAAGATTCGGTTTCTTGATTTTCTTGAAAATAAGAGAGTGAATCTTGATTTTCTTTTTTGGTCGTGTGCACATCTAGGGACTTGGTAACAAAGTATTGGATGGTCCCATTCAATCTTGCTCGAATTTTCTTGGCCTTCGACCTCATTATTGGGCCTTGGGGGAATTTTTGAGCCCATTACGTTCATCAGCTTGATTTTGAGCCTTACGACTCGTATCACATAGATTTATTTTTGTTTATGTTAAACCCAGACCTGATCGCAAATCTGATGTGTAAAAACTCTCTAAGAACGCCCATCTTGGATCTAACTGATTGATTACCCTTAGATTAATTACTCAAATTAGTGATTTTGATCCCAACGTTAATGATCTCCTAGGTTGGTGTCGATCGACCCTTCAATGTAACATGACATAAAAGATGTTAATATACAAAAGTAGCATTTGTAATAACCCTTAACAACATTCGATCAAGAAGAAAATAAAGAGGAAGGAGTGGTTTTCATTCAACCATTACACCTATTTTTTCTTGGTTGACAAGAGAATTGATAGATCGCCTTGATCACAAATTAGAGGGAAAAGAAGGATCTAAAGAAAGGGTCATTTAAATTGTAAGTCCATGAAATTAAGTTTCAGAAATAAAAACTAATAGAAGTAGATATTGCATAATTTTGATCACTAAAAAGAATGATGAAAGTTGAAAAACAAAGAAGAAGGGATGAGGAAACACAACTGTCAACGGTGGTGCTATAGTGGTGACAATAGTAACAGTGGCTCAATGGAGGAGAAAGAAAGGAGAAAGGTTCAGTCAACTGATAAAAGAAGAAAAGGGGAGAGAGAATGAAATAAAAAAAAGAGTTGTGTATGCGGTAGCGCATAGTGGTTGTTGCGGCTATAGAGGGTGGAACTAATGGAGGAGATGGAGAAAAGGAGAAGAAGAGTGGCGGTATAATGGAGGTTTGGTGGTGTAGTGTTGGTGATTCAATGCCAAGAAATGGTAGGGGAGAGGAGAAAATAGAGTAAAAGAGGGTAGTTGATGGCTAAACAAGGAGAGAAAAAGAGAGAATAAGGAGGAGTTTAGGGAGATGCAAAAATGAGAGGGAGGAGAATGAAAAGATGGATGGAAAGGGGTTCTCAAACAAGTCTAGGTTCAATGTATCTCATACATGGCATTGGTAGAGAAAAAGATAGGTTATGGGGACTAGGGAGCAAAAAGGGGATCATGTTTGCTCAAATAAGGAAAGTTGACTAGAAAAGAAAAGAAAAGAAAAAATCTCCCTTAAGTATGGAAAGCATTGGTTGGACAGTAAGGGAGTTTTGGCACATGGAAAATTTACAAAATTAATTGAAAAGGTAGTGATGTGGAAACTTAAACCTAGGACCTTTAGGATACTTTTAAAGCTCTTAACCACTAGGCCATTTCACTTCTTTATGATCAATCTAACAGAAAATATTTGAAACATACGATGTGACCTTTGCTAAGGTTGGAAACAAAATTTCACCACATAGAAAATAATGTGAGAGAAGGGATTCAAACACAGATCATCACAGACATTTCCCCCACTACTTGATGACTAAAAAAAATTGAGTATGACCACTCTCGGTTCATTAACCCAATTTCTACTAACCCAATTTTTAGGATGTGACAACTTAAGTTAGAATGATGGTCAAACGTTACATGATTACTAGTATGTGTGAATGCCTAAGAAATTAGATTCATGTACTAATTGGATGGAAATCCATGTTCTTACTAATTGATCATGATAACCCCACGGTGGCTTGATTCAATGGGTGTGAGAATTATCATTGCAACGACTTACAAATTTTTTCAAGGTTTAATGTAAGACAAATACATCATCTTAATGCATATCATAATGTTACAAAACATTTCCATACATTTGCTTAATACAAAGATATTAACATATGAATGTTTTATTTTCAGTTTGAAAATAACACGAACTCCCTTATTGCACACACTCACTTAAAATAAATTGAACGAAAATAACTATAAGGAATGGAAAAGGAACCTGATAACTATCTTGAGCTGTGAGAAAGTTAAAATAAATCTTGATAGTAAGTGCCCACCGGCCACTCAAGTTGAGGCTAGAAAATCCTGGGAAGAGTTTGATGAGAGAGCTCATTACTATATGCTGGCAAGCATGACCAACAATCTGTATAAGCAACTGGAGAGCTGTAAGATTGCTAAAGTAATTCTAGATAAACTGGAAGACGTGTTTGGAGGCCAAGCTACCTTGGCTCGACAATCTACCATAACTAGTTTGATGAATGCCCAGCAAGAGCCCGACACTCTGGTCAAAAACCATATGATCACTCTTATGGGCTACTTTGCCGAGGTGTGAAGAATGAGGCCAATCTAGACCAGAACACTCAAATTGAGATGGTGTTCAAAAGCTTGTTAAAGGATTTTATTGGTTTTCGGGTTGCATATAACTGTGGGAACAAAAATTTTAGGCTTACACAACTCATGAAAGAGTTACAATCCTATGAGTTGATGTTGAATGATAGTTAGCCTATCCGAAGAGCAGAAGCAAATTTAGCTATTGCTTCTTCCTCAAAAGGGAAGGGAAAGCATGCTAAGAAAGGCAAGGCTTAGGTTTCTAGGCCACTAAAGTTGAAAGGAAGAGAACCAGAAAGCCTAAAAGACTTATCTAAGCTGGAATGCTTCTTTTGCAGCAAGAAAGGATACTTCAAGGCAAACTGTAAAGAGTGGAAGGAATACCTAGCTACCAAAGGCAAAGGTATGGAACTCTTGATAATAGAAGCTTGTTTAGTGAAAGACTCAATAGACTACTGGGTCATTGATTCAGGAGCCACTAATCATGTTTGTGTTTATCTACAGGGGTTCGATGAGATGAAAGATATTATAGATAAGAGATTATCATTGTGGACCAAGAATGAGACAAGTGTAGAAGCTGAAGCTGTGGGAGATGTACATATTTATTTTGATAATTTTAGGAAAATTATTTTAAAAGACATTTTTATGTACCAAATTTCAAAAGAAACTTAATTTCTATTGCATGTTTATATAAAGATAGCTTGATTGTGACTTTTAATAATAGAATTGCAATATTTAGAAATCTCAATTTTATCTGTAATGGATGGATGTCAAATAATCTCTATATTATCAAACAAAAGATGTGTACATTGCTTGAGATTGAAATATCGAATAAAAGACTTAAAACTTCTCACTCTAATGAAGCGTACATCTGGCATTTGAGACTTGAAGATATTAACCGAGAAAGAATCACCAGACTTGTGAAAGCCGACATCTTCAATTCAATTAAATGAGTTGATTTTCCACAGTATGAATCTTGCTTGAAAGGTAAGATGACTAAACGATCTTTTAATGCAAAAGGAACGAGGGCAACAAAATCGCTAGAACTTTATTGACGTTTGTGGCCTCATGAACGTTAGTGCAAGAGGTAGTTATGAGTATTATGTAAACTTTATTGATGACTATTCTAAATATGGGCATGTATACCTGATGCACCGTAAGAGTGAAACATTTGATAAATTCAAAGAGTTTCATATGGAAGTGGAGAAACAACTAGGTTTACCCATAAAGGCACTCCAGTTTGGTCGAGGTGGGGAATATTTATCCAATGAGTTCTTAGGGTACCTCATAGAGAATGAGATTCTATCTCATTTAACTATGTTGGGTACTCTATGATAGAATGACATGGCAGAGAGAAGGAATGGAACATTGTTAGATATGGTACGTTCAATGTTAAGTTATTTGAAGCTGTCAATCTCTTTCTGGGGATATACTGTACAAACAACTTATTATATTCTGAATGATGTGCCAACTAAGACAGCAAAAAAAAATCTATACGAATTGTGGCATGGCAGGAAGCCAAGTGTAAAACATTTAAGGACTTGGGGATGCCCAACCCATGTATTGGACAAAGATGTGAGGAAGTTTGACTCACACACAAAATTGTGCATGTTTGTAGGATATCCAAAGGGAACAAAGGGTGGTTTGTTTTATAACTCGAAAGAGCAAACTATTATAGGTCAACTGATGCTAGTTTCATTGTAGAATGTTACATGAATGACTTTAAACCTCAAAATAAAGAGGTACTCGATGAGCTTTTGAGAAATATAGAAAACCCTGCAAAAACAGTTCCAAGACAAACTCCTAATAGTAGACCTTCAAATAATCATCAATATAGGGAGTTTAATGTTAGTGGAAGGGTCTCTCGTAGGCCTGAGTTCTTCCAATCTAGCAGAAGTGTTCTTAACACTGAACCTCTCAAAAAGGAAGATGATGACCCACTCACATATGATGAAGTGATGCAGAATGCAAATTCCAAGCCCTAAGAAGTAGCTATGAAAGTTGAGAAGGACTTTATGTATTCCAACTCAGTGTGGGAACTTGTAAACTTGCCGGAAGGGATAAAACCCATAGGGTGTAAGTGAATCTATAAGAGGAAAAGAAATACGAATAAAAAAGTGGAAACTTATAAGGCAAGACTAGTAGTAAAAGGTTATACTCATAAAGAATGTATCGATTATGGAAAAACCTTCTCTCCGGTTACCATGCTCAAGTCAATCTGCATATTACTATCCATTGTAGCATATCTCAATTACGAGATCTGGAAAATGGATGTCAAGATAATGTTTTTGAATGACTATCTTGAAGTGAACATCTAGATGATGTAACCCATCAGGTATATAGGTAAAGGAAATGAGCATAAAGTTTGCAAGCTGCTTAGATCCATATATGGACTTAGGCAAGCATCCCACTCATGGAATCAATGATTTGATCAAGCGATCTAGACTTTTTGGATTTGTGCAAAACATAGATGAACCTTGTGTTTACAAACGTTTGGAGGATGGAAAGGTTATCTTTCTTGTTCCATATGTTGATGACATTCTACTCATTGGAAATGATGTAGGGATATTGTCATCGGTTACATTGTGGTTAACCCAACAGTTCAACATGAAGAAGTTGGGAGAAGTTTATTTTGTTTTAGGCATTTTAATCCTAAGGTATCGAAAGAATAAAGTGATAGCATTGTCTCAGGCTTCATATATAGACAAGATATTGGAGCATTATGCAATGACTGATTCAAAGAAGGGAAACCAACCCTCGTATCGGGATTTCATCTCTCTTTATAGGACTATCCTAAGATAGTGCATGAAAGAGAGAACATAAGAAAGGTTCCTTATTCTTCGGAAGTAGGAAGTCTCATGTATGCTATGCTATGTGCACGCCCAGATATCTATTTTGCAATGGGCTTGGTAAGTTGATATCAAGTGAATTTAGGACCAAGGCACTAGCAAGTAGTTAAGCATATACTCATATTGGATATATTGATTCAAACTTCCAAGTGTGTTAGGATTCTAGGAAATCAACATCAGACTGTGGTTTTTTCCTAAATGGTGGGTACATAGTATGAATAAGTGTCAAGCAGGGTTGCACTATTAACTTCACTATGGAGGTTAGAATATGAGGTATGGAAAAGCTATGGAACTATAATAGTGTGGATATAGCTAAACTCGAATTAACGACAAAAGGATAAAAAACATAAGGGAGATAGTAGTGTTTGACGAATTGGTAGATGTAGTCAAAGATCAAATATGAGAACCAACCTTGGGGATTTGTTTAGCCAAGACTCTTATAGCTAGGGAGCTCTTTGGGAAATATCACATCCCAAAATCCGGGATAGTAGGAATTGGGTTAATGTACCAAGAGTGGTCGCCTGAAATTCTTTTTAGATGACCTTGGCATATTTGTCAATATATAAGTAGCAAGTATAGTGATTGAGAAGTGGTGAAGTTGTCCTTGATGATCTAAGTTCGAATCTCTTCCCTCTCATTAGTTTTTATTTGGTGAAAATTTGCTTCAAACCTTAGTAAAGGTCACACCATGTTTTTAAAATAATTTTTGTAGGATTGCGAACAAGGAATTAATTTCCTAGTGGTTAGGGCCTGAAATAATTTCCTAAGGGTCCTAGGTTCAAGTGTCCACATTCTCCATATATATATTTCTTTTATTTTTTTGCCAAATTTAGCATGTTCCAACCCCCTATTTCCATCCATACAAGTTACCATGCAAAGAGAGGATTTCTTTCCATTCTTGTCAAGTCAACATGCCTTGTTTTTAAAAACATGATCCCTTTTTTGCTCATTTGTCCCCTCAACATACCTTTCTCTCCATCCTCACCTTGTGTGATTTCCATTGAACCTACACAAATTGAAGAACACCCTTTTGTTTCATCTATTCATTCTTTTCCTTTTCATTATTATTCCCCTCCTTTGCTTTTCCCTTTTCTCTCCATTTTTCTTTTACTTTAGCTAATAACCACCACCTTTGCATTATTTTTCCTTGTCTCCTCCTCCACTTCTTTACCTCGAACCACCATCATCACACCACTAGACCTCCTCCTTGCCACCGGTCTTGTCCTTTATTTTGCTCCAATGCCGCCCGTTACACCACCAATCATCATAGTGACCACCACCTTGCACTACCACCAATTATATCATATTCTTCTCTTCACTTCTTTATTAATATATATTTTTAATTTTCTTTAAATATTATCCTCCTTCCCACAAGTTTCGCACCCTTACCTTTCCTCCTCATTTGTTGGTTTCTCGCCAGTACACTGCCGCCGCCACCATTATTATTGTCATCATGCGCCTCCATCGACTTCGGTGATTCTTTCTCTTTTCTTCACCATTTTCAAACCTCCATAGTTCCTATAGTAATAAAAAAAATCTTATATCATCTAATTCAATAAGTTTTTAATTTTTTTAAAGGTTGTATTAGTGACTTACTTTTTCAAGTGGCTATTTTCTCTAGACTTGGTTTCCCTTTCGTTTCGAGAATCTAGTGACCCATCAATCCTTTTGATTCGATCAAATTAGAGTAAGTATGGTAGTGGAATGAAAACCACTATTTCTTCCCTAATTTTTACCTTTGCCCAAATGTGTATAAAAGATCATGGTGTATTTTCCTTCATGTATTAACATCGTATTCTACTTTTGGTGAAGGGCTGATTGATACCATCTTGGAAAGCTCTTAATTTCAAAAAAGAAATCATCGTTACGAACGATTATTTAAGAGATTAAGTTTGAGATGGAAGATTTCTTCTAAGTGAGTAATTTCATAATATGTTTAAAAAGACGTTTTTAATGGAAAAACACTTTAATACTAGATCGGTACTCCATTGGTTAAGATCCGAGTGTGGACGTTCTTTAGAGTGGTGTATCGCATAGGATCTTCTATCAGGTGTGGGTCTAATCTAAAATAAATATAGATATACATTAAATCCAATATTTAAATAAATATTATTATTAGTATTTTGATATGTGAATACTTATATATTCCAAAAAGTGAGATTAAACCCATCGATGTGTATGATACCAAGTGAACCAAAACAACTAGCCTATGAAAAGTATGTTATTTTAATTTTCATGTTATGTGATATATTGACATAATTGATTCTATATGACAAATAAACTGTGATATTTCAATATCTTGAAACAATACGTGAAACGCATGTTAAACATGCCCTACATAATATATTGAGAAATTCGATTTGCATGTTTCAACATACCCAATGTGACAAGTGGTATATTGAAATGAAAAATATGTACATGTATATATATGTTTATTGTGGCCATACCATATGCATGGGGTGGAACACTGTAAGGAGGAAGAATTGGTGTCTTCGTCCACAACCTACATGGCAGCTTGTCTGCAAATATTGGTTGCTTTGACCACATATATTGGAGTGTTTGGATGTAAGAGTTCTGGGGCAACTCTTTTTGAAGTGTAGCAGTGATGGGTAGGATGTTTCAAAAAAATTACTTAATTGTTTTACAAAAATTGCACTACCATGAGCACGTGCATGATTTTGATTGTGTTGTATGACAAATGTGTGCTTATTGTTATTTAACTTATTATTATATAAGTTGTTATAATAGTCACACTGAGCTTTAAAAGCTCACTCCTTTAGTTTCATAACCTTTCAGGTGATTGGACATTGGACATTGGACTTTTTATTGGGTTGTTCCTTTACTTTATAACACTAAATTTCCATGCATGTATGCTTGATGGATTTAGAAGTATTTTGATTTATTGAGTTTATTTAAATTATTTATGATTTTTACTTGTTTTTAAACAAACTTTGTGATTTTTCTAAGTATTTTCAAAAGTCCGATGCGAAATATTTTTACTAAAATCATTTTTAAGAAATAAGTAAAAATATTGCAGATTCTTAGTTCTATGATTTAAGACAATATTTCAATATAATAATGACACTTTTCAAATACTTGAGTTTTAAAACACGCTTTTCAAATACTAAATTACCCGATATGTAAAATTTAGAGTTTTTGTAAAAACAATTGAAACCTAGTTATTTTCAACAAGTAAATGCTTTCAACGATTTTAATGTGACTTTTGAGATTCGATCATAACATCTAGGTCGGGTTTGGAGTGTTAAAGGAAACATATGGAGGGGCACAAGAATGCGAAACATGACTTATCTACTTCACTAGGGCAAGTGGGAGACTATTGGATCTGGTGCCCTAAATGCAATATCTTCGTTAATATACACTTTTAATTTTTTTTGAATAATTATTTCATTAATATACTTTATATAATTGCCCTCACATTGTTTTTGCACGTAAAGCAATATAGAAGAAATTGTTGCAAATATCTTGTCTATTATTTAAACTGATACTAAGCGGTATTACGTGGTCGGATCATAGTACGGAAACATAGCTTGTATTAGTAGATGAACCTAAAATGTCCTTAGTCTAACAAAAAATGAGAAATCCAATTTGGTAGATGTCTTGTCTTGTGCATCGGAACAAATGACTCCTAGAAGATAGAGATATAGATATAGATGTGACTGATCGGATTGGAAATACATCAGATAGAACCTAAGCAGAATAGATCCTGAATCCTTTTATGGTTCTATTCGCTTGTGATGTTCATAGCTTGGCATACCTAAATCTTGAGTGGATGACAGACTATGTATGCGTGACTCATACACTTTCATGTAAGTAAAAGCATGAGTTCAAATAGATAAGGAACTGGAAGCTGGTAAGTTGGGTTTACGACTTCTGTAGTATGTAGCGCCATTCACAACAGTGGAATTCATAGCCTAAAACATGGGTAAATGATATCCTCTCATCAACATTAGATGGTTGATGAAAAATTAATGTGGCCATGGATCATTTGCCTTTGTGATGGATGACTAGATCACTATTTGATAGTGTAACACCCCAAACCCGGCCTAGACGTTATGGTCGGATCTAGCGTGTCACATTGAAGTGTCTTCGAAAGATTGGACTCGTTGGAAAAAATTGTTTCCAAGTTTAAAATTAACTCCTTTATTATTAAATAAAGAAAAATGTTTGTCTTGTTATCAGATTTCGTTTTAATAAGTTAGTTCTAAATCGCAAAAGCTTTTTAAATTCTATTGTTTTAAAAAAAACTCGTGTCTTTGAAAACAGTAATTATTTTAAAACTCGTATTCTCCTAACTACCAGTTTAAAATAGGTAAGCAAAAGCCCAATTAAAAATTTGAACAAACTTAAAGACCTTATTTCAAAAACATAACCCAACTTATAATTTAAATTAAAATAGAAGAAAATGTGAACAACAACAATTGTGTGGCCACCTCCAAGTCCCTCGCAGGACCAAATCGCCTAAGGCTGAGCATTACCTCCACAGTTAAAAGGAGAGGGTGAGTTTAAGAAACTTAGTGTGTAATCTCCTATCATTCAATCAATATACGACATGCAGTAACGGTCTGGGCCTAAGCCCTAAGCAGTTTCAGTGTGGGCCAAAGCCCTAAGTAGTATCAATGTGGGCCTTAGCCCAATACAGTAACAATACAGTCAGTAATGCAACCCATCCCAATCCAGCCAACACACCACTCCGTACCACCAACACACCATGTGGGGATAAAATCGACCCACCCAGCCAACACACCAATATCGCAACAAAGCTGCCATTAATAGAATCGCAGCGAAGTTGCCAGTAGTAGTATATGTTGCAAAGCCACCAGTACAGTATACTTCCCTCATATCAGTATCCCAACCCCATGCAATATGTCATGTCATAAATCATACGTAAATGCAGAATGCTATACTCAGTAACAGTAATATATATCATAGAACAAATCAGCCATACATATCATAAGGTGATAACGGTCATTTCATCTCTTAGGGGTATATCAGTCATTTAACCCTATAAGGGTATTTTAGTTATTTTACCCTTTGGGCGTATTTCGGTCATCTTACCCTACGAAGGCATTTCGGTCATTTTACCCTTTGAGGGTATTTTGATCATTTTACCCTTTGAGGGTATTTCGGTCATTTTACCCTTCGAGGATATTTTGGTCATTTTACCCTTCGAGGGTATTTCGGTCATTTCCCCACGAATCGGAAATTGGGCTTACCACTCGAGCGATCACACGCTCATGTGGTCTCAAACGCCGTGTTTACAGCTTTTTGGCTTTTCGGCTTTTCGTCGATCTACGATTACAGTGAGTGACTACACACCTGTTTACGAGAAGAGCGCAAATCTCCATGAATGCCTACCTAGAATCAAACATGACCCGAAGTTAGTTAATTACTGCTAGAGCAAAACGCCCTCTTAAAAGCAGTTAATCCAAAACACCCTCCATACCTTAATTGAACGCTGAAGCCATAGATTGACTATTTTAAATAACTTGCAAACCACCACTCCTCGAAGGAATCCCTAAGACCGCAATGAGTAACACCATATGAGGAAGAAAACAACCAAAGGCAATAAAGGGATAAGGAAGAAGAGTATTCGATTTTGAAAAAGAAAAGAAGAGAACAAATATACTCAAGTGAGAAGTATAACCACTTACTGAAAGTCAGAAACCTGTAGCACAGGAATGACAAGAAGGAGCAGAGAAGATCAATGTAGAGAACGATACAATGAATGGGTAATATTCGGCTAAAGGATAAGAAAGAAGTAAACCTGACAGGGACAATCCGATGAAAACATAGAGATTATTCGACCAAAGAAGAAAAAGAGAAGAGAAGGAAGGTTCGGCCAGTAGAAAAGAGAAAAGGGAAAGAGAGAAAAGGGAGGATTCGACAAAGAGAGAAAAAGCAGAAAAAAAGCAAACAAAACTCGAGAGGTACTTCCCAAAACTATGTAAAATTCGGCACCAAAAGCTAATAGGAGAACACGAAACTGACCCTAAAATCGAAAATCTTTAGTACCTAAAGACCAAATTTGCCAACTGCTACCCCAAGAAGTTCTTCCAAATGCTGAAAATGACAGACTTTCCCCCTAACCGAATTCCCAAGGGTTGAATTACCCAAACAATACACACTCCCCCTCCTCATCCAACTCCTTGATTTTCTCCTAAAAACTTTTCCCTTATCCCTCCTTGATTTTCTCCACCACTTCCTCCTCAACCCCCAACCATTCCATTCAAAATCCATTCAAACTCTCTACAACGGTGTTTCAGTCCAACACCACTACCTACATAGCTCAAGCAGCAAAATAATTACTTCCTTGCACAACCCAAGACTTGAACCTTAGACCTTAAGAATACTTCACACGCCACCTACCACTGGACCAATAGGCTCTTTGTTTCCTAAAACAAGTACTAATATAAATATGGCCTAAGTGCCAGTGTCCAGATTCATTTAAGGGAAAATCTAAAAATTCTGCAAAAGCCAAGACTTGAACCTAGGCTTCTTAAACACCTCTATACACACCCAAATCACTTAACCATTGAAGCAAACAAGCAATTTGTATCAAATCATGCAAAAATTAAAGACTTATATTTTTGGGGCATTACAACTTTACCCCCTTAACGAAATTTTGGCCTCAAAATTTACCTGGTCAGAAAAGATGAGGGTATTGTTGTCGCATCGCCTCTTCGGGTTCCAACGTGGCCTCTTCTGAACTGTGATTGCGCCAAAGAACTTTGACTAATAGAATAGATTTCTTCCCCAGTACTTTAACCTCACGGTCCAATATCTTCACTGGCTCCTCCTTGAAGGTCAGATCTGGCCTAACCTCAATCTCCTCGAATGGCATAATGTGTGTGGGATCAGAGCGATAACGCCTCAGGTTGGAGACGTGGAACACATCGTGAATCTGGTCTAATTCTAGAGGTAACTCAAGTTGATAGGCGACTGGTCCCACACACTTTAGTATTTTTTCCAAACCTTGGGCTAAGCTTACCCTTCCGTCCAAACCTCAATATTTTTTTCCAAGGGGAAACTTTAAGAAAAACGTAGTCCCCTATAGAATACTCAATCTCTCGGTGTTTAAGATCTGCTTAAGACTTCTGCCTATTAGATGCTTCCTTCAATCGGTCTTGAATCAATTTTACCTTTTCTTCGGTATCAGAAACTAACTCTGGCCCCAGAACTCGCCTCTCACCCAACTCAGTCCAATAGGTAGGAGTACGACACCTACGACCATATAACGCCTCGTATGGAGCTATTTGAATACTGGACCAGTAGCTATTATTATACGCAAACTCTGCTAGCGGCAAATAGTCTTCCCAACTACCTCGAAAATCCATTACATAACACCTCGACATATCCCCCAACACTTGAATCACTCTATCCGATTGACCATCTATCTGGGGATGAAACGTAGTACTAAAATTCAGTCTTGAACCCAAAGCTTCATGTAACTTCTTCCGTGAAGCGACGATCTATATATGATATAATGGAAATCAGTACCCCATGTAGTCTTACAATCTTAGCCACATACAGTTTAGCCAACTTCTACAAAGAGTAATCGGTACGAACTGGTATGAAGTGAGCAGATTTAGTTAATCGATCTACAATAGCCCATACAGAATCCTTTTTAGTAGGCGTTAAGGGAAGCCTACTCACAAAATCCCTAGTTACTCTCTCCCACTTCCAAAGTGGAATTTTAACCGGCTGTAGTAACCCTGAAGGTAACTGTTGTTCAGCCTTCACTTGCTGACAAGTTAAACATTTACCCACAAAATTAGTAACTTCACACTTAAGACCAGGCCACCAATATAACTCACGAAGGTCATGGTATATTTTATTCCCATCAGGATGCATAGCATAAGGACTACTATGCACCTCACGCAGTATAGACTACCTCAAATTGACATCCTTCGATACACAAACTCTCTCACGAAAATACAGTACTCCTTCACCATTCAACCCAAAATCTGAAGATTCCCCACTCTTAACTTGTCAGAAACGAGGAAGCAGTGATTCATTCAACGACCTTTTACCATTAATCTGCTTAGTCCACGTCAGTCTAACTTGAAGCTCAGCCAAAAAGCTACCATCAGCAAACAAGCTGTGACGAGCAAACATCACTCTCAAATCGGAAATAGCCCTACGGCTTAGTGCGCCAGCTACCATGTTAGCCTTAACAGTGTGATACTCAATTATGCGATCATAATCCTTAAGCAGCTCTATCCATCTTCGCTATCTAAGATTCAACTCCTTCTGAGTGAGGAGATACTTAAGGCTCTTGTGATCTGTGTAGATAGTACACTTCTCATCATATAAATGGTGCCTCCAAATTTTTAGTACGAAGACCACAGCGGCTAACTCTAAGTCATGAGTAGGTTAATTTGCCTCGTGAGGCTTAAGCTGGCGAGACGCATAAGCAACCACCTTACCTTCCTACACCAGCACACGACCCAAACAAATATGTGACGCATCATTGTAGACAGTGAATTCCTTCTCAGACTCTGGTTGTATTAAGACAGGGGCCTTAGTCAGAACTTTCTTCAATTTCTCAAAACTTTCTGACTGCTTATCAGTCCAGATAAATGGTACCCCTTTATGTAGCAACTTAGTCAAACGTGCAGTAATTAAGGAAAACCCCTCAACAAAACGTCTGTAATACCTGCCAGACACAGAAAACTTCGAATCTCAGATACGGTCTTAGGTGGTTTCCATTCTAGTACAACTTCAGTTTTTGAGGATCAACCCTAATCCCCTCGGCAGACACTACGTGACCTAGAAATGTCACTTCTCGCAACCAAAACTCACACTTGAACTTAGCATGCATTTTTTCCCCTTAAAATCTGTAAAACAATTCGAAGATGTGCATCATGTTCGTCAGCCCAAATGGCATCACTAGGAACTCGTAATGATGATAGCGAGTCCTAAACGCAGTCTTATACACGTCAACCTCCATAACCCTCAGCTGATGGTACCCAGAACGAAGATCTATTTTGGAGAAAACCTAAGCTCCTCGCAGTTGATCAAATAAATCATCTATCCTCGGTAAATGATACTTATTCTTGATAGTCTGTTTATTCAATTGCTGATGATTAATGCACATGCACATGGTCCCATCCTTCTTCTTTACAAACAACACCGGTGCTCCCCATGGAGACACACTAGGTCGAATGAATCCTTGATCCAATAGTTCCTAGATTTGAGCTTTTAATTCCACCAACTCCTTCGGTGCCATCCTATAAGGGGCGATGGACACTGGAGCTGTTTCTAGTAGGAGCTCAATTCCAAATTCAACTTCGCAACTCGGAGGCAACCTAGGGAGCTCATCAGGAAAAATATCAGAAAAAACCTTAACAGTTTTGATACTCCAATAGAAGGACCCTCAGAATCAGATAGACCAACATAGGCGAGAAACGCCCCACAACCCTTGCGAACTAGTTTTTTGGCCCTTAATGCAGAGATCACATTAGATAGAGAGTCCCTTCGCTCCCCAATCACAGCCACTTCTTTATCCTCATTAGTCTTTAATACCATACGCTTAGCAGTACAATCTAAATTTGCATGGTGTTTAACCAACCAATCCATCCCCAAGATTAGGTCGAATTCACCAAACGGTAGCTCCATTAAATCCGCTAGAAATTTAACTCCTTGAACCTCTAGGGGCACATCTCTGAATAACTTGTCTACCTTTACTGATTGTCCCAATGGACTTAACACAGTCATCTCATTAACGGTACTTTCACAGATGATACCCAAAATGCCAGACACATTGCATGCAATGTATGAATGTGTAGACCCTATATCAATTAAATAAGTGTAAGGTACATTGTGAATTAGGAACGTACCAATTATAACATCTGGAGCGTCACCATCCTCACGGCGACGAGCAGCATAGACCAGAGCTGGCTGCCTCGCCTCACTGTTACCAACACCTCTACCTAACGTTGCACGACCTCGTCCCAAACCATTTCTACCTCTAACCTGCCCACGGCCCCTCGGTGGTTGCTAACCATCTCTCGCTAGCTGAACAAAACCCTGACCTGCAGCTTGAATCTGAACAGGCCTATGAGGACAATTTTTAACTTGATGCTCCATAGACCCACATCTGAAACATGCCCTAATCTTCTTGCAGCACTCACCCAGATGATGTCTCCCATAATCAGTACAAGACTATGGTCTTGCCACAAGAACCCCAACTCGGTCTGGCCCATCAAACCTGACCTTCTTTTTAGGCCTTCCAAAAAAAAATTCAGGGCTCAAAATCCCTCTTATGTCTACCCCTATGCTTCTCACTGTTCTAGCGCTCAGAGCGCTTCACATCCTCAGCAATTTTTACCTTTTCAACTAGGGCAGCAAAATCTCGCTCCTTCTGCGGAGCTATTAAGACTTGCAACTCATCTTAGTGGCCATCCTCAAATCACACACAACATTCATATTCAGTCGCCACAATCCCATGAGCATAATGACTCAGTCGCAGAAACTCTGCCTCATATTCTGGCACAGTCTTATTCCCCTGGATCAAACTCAAATTTTTTTTTCTTCGGGCGTCCACATAAATTGCGCCCACATACTTTCCTTGAAATGTCACCTTAAAGACACTGCTCCTTTAAGTTTTTGCTTAGTAGTGTAGTCGAGGTCATCCATTATTCACTCCGTGGCTTCCAACCAGTATTCAGCTACATTAGGGGCTACTCTACAAACACCCTTAAAAATTTTTGCTCCATTCGACCGGAGTCGTTCTGAAATTGACCCACGGCCCACAGCACCAGTACTGGTCCCTGCAACACTTTCCAGAATATGAAACATAGCTTGGGATAGTGCATCATTCCCAGCCGCTCGATTGAATGATCCCATCTCAGTCAACGGTGAAATTGGCACCTCCCTGGCCTCAACATTAGGCATGTGGCCTGATGCCGAAGACCCAACCCTAGCACTTCCTTAGCCTCTACCGCGGCCACGCGTACCCCTTCCGCGAGTACCCTTAGTGCTCATATCGACTAACGTATTATTTGTTTTAAGAAGTTTTATGCATTAATGAGTAATTCCAGAAATTATTAACAAATGTCTCATGAAAAGCAGTAGTCATGGTTTTGTTTTCGTAAATCAAGAGTCTCCCTACAGTTTCTAGTTTTCCTACAGTCTTAGTTTACTCTAACTAAAGAGTTTCAATACAATCCTACTATCTATAGTAGTCTTTCAGTGAATGTCAGTTTAAGCAATCTACAGTATAAGGAACTTACAGATTCGGCGTTGGCGACTCGGTGCACCACACTTGTAAACCTTCCAAAACACTTTATGAATAATTTTTTCAAAAATTCCAAGTATTTTCAAAACCCATTCCACAACAGAGCTTTTGTAACTTGGCTCTGATACCACTAAATGTAACACCCCAAACCCGACCTAGACGTTATGATCGAATCTGGCGTGTCACATTGAATTGTCTTCAAAAGATTAGACTCGTTGGATAAAAATTGTTTCCAAGTTTAAAATTAACTACTTTATTATTAAATAAAGAAAAACGTTTCTCTTGTTATCAGATTTCATTTTAATAAGTTAGTTCTAAATCACGAAAGCTTTTTAAATTCTATTGTTTTAAAAAAACTCTTGTCTTTGAAAATAGTAATTATTTTAAAACTTGTCTTCTCCTAACTAGCAGTTTAAAATAGGTAAGTAAAAGCCCAATTAAAAATTTGAACAAACTTAAAGTCTTTATTACAAAAACATAACCCAACTTATAATTTAAATTAAAATAGAACCAAATGTGAACAGCAACAATTGTGTGGCTACCTCCGAGTCCATCGTAGCACCTAATCGCCTAAGGTTGAGGATTACTTGCATAATGAAAAGGAGAAGGTGAGTTTACAAAACTCAATGTGTAATCTCCTATCAGTCAATCAATATATGACATGCAGTAATAGTCTGGGCCTGAGCCCTAAGTAGTATCAGTGTGGGCCTTAGCCCAATACGGTAGTTGTGTGGGCCTTAGCCCAATACAATAACAGTACAGTGCAGTAATGCAACACATCCCAATCTAGCCAACACACCACTCCATACCACCAACACACCATGTGGGGATAAAATCGACCCATCCAGCCAACACACCAATATCACAGCAAAGCTTCCAGTAATAGACTCGCAGCGGAGTTGCCAGTAACAGTATATGTGGCAAAGCCACCAGTATAGTATACTTCCCTTATATCAGTATCCCAACCCCATGTAGTATGTCATGTCATAAATCATACGTAAATGCAGAACGTCATACTCAGTAACAGTCATATATATATCATGGAACAAATCATCCATACATATCATAAGGCTATAACAGTCATTTCATCTCCTAAGGGTATATCGGTCATTTTACCCTTTGAGGGTATTTCGGTTATTTTACCCTTTGAGGGCATTTCAGTCATTTTATCCTTCGAGGATATTTCAATTATTTTCCCATGAATCACAAATTGGGCTTACCACTCGAGTGATCACACGTCCGTGTGGTCTCAAACACCGTGTTTATAGCTTTTTAGCTTTTTGTCGATCTATGGTTGCAGTGGATGACTACACACCTGTTTACGAGAAGAGCGCAAATCTCTATGAGCTCCTACCTAGAATCAAACATGACCCAAAGTTAGTTCATTACTGCTAGGGTAAAATTCCCTCTTAAAAGCACTTAATCAAAAACACCCTCCTTACCTTGATTGAACGTTGTGGCCAAAGATTGACTATTTCAAATAACTTGCAAATTACCACTCCTCGAAGGAATCCCTAAGACAGCAACGAGTAACACCATATCAGGAAGAAAACAACCAAAGGCAATCAAGGGATAAGGAAGAAGAGTGCTCAGTTTTGAAAAAGAAAAAAAGAGAACAAATATACTGAAGTGAGAAGTATAACCACTTACCGAAAGTTAGAAACCTGCAGAACAGGAATGACAAGAAGCAGCAGAGAAGATCAACGTAGAGAACGATACAATGAATGGGTAATATTCGACTAGAAGATAAGAAAGGAGAAAACCTGACAGGGACAACCCGATGAAAACAAAGAGATTATTCGGCCAAAGAAGAAAAAGAGAAGAGAATGAAGGTTCGGCCAGTAGAAAAGAGAAATGGGAGGATTCGACAAAGAGGGAAAAAGAGAGAAAAAGAGAAAAAAAGAAAAGTGAACAAAACCCGAGAGGTACTTCCCAAAACTAGGCAAAATTTGACACCAAAAGCTGATAGGAGAACACGAAACTGACCCCAAAACTGAAACTCTTTAGTACCTAAAGACCAAATTCGACAAATACTACCCCAAGAAGTTCTTCCAAATATCGAAAATGACAAACTTTCCCCTTAGTCGAATTCCCAAGGTTGAATTACTCCAAACGGCACACACTCTCCCTCCTCATCCAACTCCTTGATTTTCTCCTAAAAACTCTCCCTTTATCCCTCCTTGATTTTCTCCACCACTTTCTCCTCAACTCCCCCAACCACTCCATTCAAAATCCATTCAAACTCTCAACAACTGTGTTTTAGTCTAACACCACTACCTATATAGCTCAAGCAGCAAAATAATTACTTCCTTGCACAACCTAGGACTTGAACCTCAGACCTCAAGAATACTTCACACGCCACCTACCACTGGACCAATAGGCTCTTTGTGTCATAAAACAAGTACTAATATAAATAAGGCCTAAGTGCCAGTGTCCAGATTCATTTAAGGGAAAATCTAAAAATTCTGCAAAAGCCAATACTTGAACCTAGGCTTCTTAAACACCCCCATACGCACCCAAATCACTTAACCATTGAAGCAAACAAGCAATTTGTATCAAATCATGCAAAAATTAAAGACATTTATTTTTGGGGCGTTACAAATAGTGATTGACTTTTCATGAAGAAATAAGTAATGGTTACAATGTGATAAAATAGGATCATATTGGGAGAACGAATATTATCCCAAAGAGGTCGGGGGTATCCTATGAAGGTAACACACTTATGACTAGGTCATTGGACGAGCATTGAGTGGTTGCTTTTGTAATGGTATGTCATTGAGGAGAGCTCAATCATGATACTATAATGGAATGACTTTGTGACTAAATGAGTTTATAATTAATAGGCAAAAAGCCAGAATTTAATTATAAATAATTTGAACCTCAACTACATATGTCTAATTGGTTCCTCCGCTAGCTCGTTGAAACAATAAATGAATTGCATATTTGAATAGAAATAAACGGAATGAATAGAAAAAGAGAAATAAGAGACATTCAGGAATTATTATGGTTTCCAAAAATGGAAATGGAAATGAAAATAAGAACTTGCAATCCTATATAGGATAGCTTAAAAAATGATGGAATAATGAGTTTATGTTTTTTGATTGTTTTAAAGCCTGAAAATTAAAATAAATCATTCGATCATAGTGAACATGTTGAGTTCTGACATACTGAATGAATTTTCTTGAAATTTTACTAGGGGTAAAATCGTAAAATTTTACCATGGGTAAAATTATCAAAAAAATTGTTGGGCTAAAATTTTGATGAGAAAATTATTTAAGATGTAAATATTAAATTTTATTTTTTGAAATATAAAAATTGAATTAGGTTGAATCACATTACAGATTACTGGGTCAAAAAGGCCCATGAAGTACTCGTAATTGGACCCGATGTGAGAGAGGCCCAAAACCCCTTATATAATATTAATGGGGCAACAACACTAGTAGAAATACAAGGGTGAGTCATTCATCCCTCTCTTACTCAAAGTAGGATGTTGTTTTTCTATTTAAAATAAACCTCTAGAACTCTACAAGGGTTCTACCTTCTCTCCTATAAATAGATGACACCAGTAGAGCTATTAACACAACTTTTGGGAGATTGTTATTCTGCCAAAAAATAGAGAGAATTTATTCTCAACTTATAATCATATTTCTCAGAATAACAATTTTACCGGTTTCTTTTTAAGAAGAGAGAATTTCCATTTTCACCCAAGAAAGAAAACTTTTTCTAGTTTTGTGTTTTGGTTCAATTGGTTCGAGCCCA
This sequence comes from Gossypium hirsutum, assembly GCF_007990345.1. NCBI lineage: Eukaryota > Viridiplantae > Streptophyta > Magnoliopsida > Malvales > Malvaceae > Gossypium > Gossypium hirsutum. The sequence continues at coordinate 34,234,956 of NC_053442.1, forward strand.
CACTCGAAGTAATTCATGGTACGAGAATAGCGGGGAAGATTGTTTGGTTGAAAGCCAAAAAATATTAAGGATCTACTTATCAAAAAACACAAGTGCATATTTGGTTATGGTTTATTTCTATAAATATCACAAACCGGATCGATTTTTAAAATTTTAATTTTCCCCTGTGTAAGAAAATCTTTTTCAAACCGAATCTTTTTTCCAACAATTGTTTAGTAGAAAATTTTCAAGCCAAAAAGTTATCCTGTAAATATTTCCCTAGTACCTATATTGAAGCCTGAAACCATTTTCTTGATGAACCAGAAATGAAACCTTAAGCCTTAAGAAAAATCTATTTGATCCTTTATTTTCTTGGTCATTGTACGGATTTAGACGTTTGGCCATTGATATTGGGGGATTAGTTAGATACATCATGGTGGTTTTAAAATAAAAATATGAGTTAACTAAGAAATTGTATGGTATAGTGAGTATATAACTAAGAAATTGTATGGTATAGTGAGTATAAGATTTTTGAGCTTGTAAAAAAAAGAGAAAATGCCAATAAAGAAAATCTCATAGAAAAAATATAAATAAAAGCAAAGTGAGTTAAAAAAAAAGTACGCTCACATTTGTTCAAAAAAAGTCAAGCTTGGATGGTTGTACTAATGAATACTATACTAGGCCTTAGTATTGAAGAAATAAAGAGGGTTAAAGAAGTGAATATAAGGTGGTGAGCTACATGTACACTTGGAGGAGTATAAGGGATAATATAATGTGCCAAACTACTTTTGTGCTAAATCTTTTTGTTGAGCCTATTCTTGAATTCTGAACCAACTTAAGTTGTAGAACGTTACAAGTTGAAAAATCCTATGTGACTTAGGTAGTACTTTATATGGATGACATTGTGCCTTTTTTGATATTTTTACAATTTATATTCATTTGAACATAATTGTACATTCCAGGAAATTACTAACGAATCCATCGAGCTGCCACGAGGGCCAATAACTCGATCACGAGTTAAGAGATTTCAAAATGCAATAACAAGCTATGTGGAACGAGCTTGGAGAGAGCAAGTAGCCAAATTTGATAGTCGTGCTTCGAACAGTTTAATAGGCATCGCTTGCAATTTATTGCAAGCTGAATTTGTTTCTTTAAATTAAACTTATCTTAGTTTAATAAATGAGTTGCTGATTAATTAATTCAACTCATCTTAAGTTTTAATAAATGAGTTAGTTATTGATCTTTATTAAATAAGATGCTTCTTAATTGATCTAGTTCCTAGGATTATTTATTGATGCATAAATTAAGTTCTTTTAATTATGCTTCTTTAATTAAACTAGTTGCTGGAATAATTATTGCATATATGTTTTAGTTCATTTATTTACGTAAATTTAATGTGTGTTATGATTAATAAGTGTTTTCATGTGTTTAATAAACTCATTTTAATGTGTTTATTGTAGGTGACTTTTCAGCTCATAGTGGTTACAATTCAAGGCTATTTTACACTGAATTAAGTGGTTGTTCAAGTTATTTTCAGTTACAATTAAAGGGGCTATTATAAAGGAAGCTTAAAAATCATTAAAGGAGTTTTTAAAGAGCATTTTATGCCCTTTAAAATTCGGCAGCAACCCTTTTTCTTCCAACAGTTTTTTTTGAGCTTTCAAGAGAATTTAATCAAGCCTTAAAATGTCATTAAGGAACTGGTTAAAAGATGGTGTCTATTGAGCTGGCCAATGACAACTCAAGAGTCATTTTTATGACATTAAAGACATTCAAATTGAATTGAAGTGATTTTATGGAAGGAGTTATTTGGTTCAAGCATAAGAAAAGACATGAGTTTTTATGGCACAATAAGTTTGATGTTCTTGACCATTCGGTTACCTTGTTTTGAAAAAAAATTCGAAAAAAAAAATTAGTTTCCATTCAAACTCAAAAGATTAGATATCAAGTTGTGAAAAAAAATTGTGAAAAAAAAGCTAGTTTTGAAATTTTGTTTTTGTTTGCTACCCAAATTTTAGTCATTACTACCTTCAACTATTTCGCCACACCCAACCTTTTCATTTCTTTGTTTGCTGAACTTATCACCTTTAGTGTGGCGTTCAATATACCTTTGGTTCCTATCATCGTAGATAGTGGGTCAAGGTTCCTTGCTTGTTTCTTTAAACTGAAAAACACCTAAGAACCATTTTGCGACTCGGGTCAACAATTCATTATTGTTGGTTCATTGTGGGTCTTAGCCAATTAATTTGTTATTGTTTTTTTATCTATTTTGTTTGAAGTCATTATCTCTATTTTGTTTCTTTAAAACCGAAACGAATCTATTCTACTCAATTCACGATCGGGCATCACTAATGACTCAAATCAATCACGAAACGAGTTCGTATCATATTCATTTGAACATAATTGTACATTTATATATTTGTTTTGATGGATACCCATACTTAATAGTCTTTTGTTTGTTTGCTTTGTAATTTAATGAACTAACCCGTCTAATTTTAGAAATTGTTAGTCAATTGTATATCATGCTGGAGTTATATGTTTATTTACATTATCTTGTTAATATATTTTTGTCCAATTTCCTATATCAAGGAAACTCAAGTACATTTTCTTTTCTTGCATGCTTATTTCTGGTTTTCAAATTGTTTTATTTCCTAGTTTAATTTATTTTTGTTTTTGTTTAGTTTGCTTGGGGCGGCAAGCAAAGACTTAAGTGTAACAAGCCAAACCTGATCCTTTAGGAGGATCCGAATGTGATGTGTCACTACTCAAAAATCATTATCTTAAACTATTTCTAGCGTAAACATTATAAAATCATAGTGTTTGAAATAAACTTTTAAAAAAATATGGAAAATAAAGTATAAGCCAAATGGCGTATAGAATTTTAGTAATATATTTTATCAACCTAGAATAAAAATACTTTTAAATCATTCCATAAATTTTAATGAAACTTCATTGAGTCCTAATTCTTCAACATGAGTCTTAATTAAAATTTCTTTCCAAAACACAATTAGACATCACCCCGTCATCGTGCATAATATAAAAAAATAGAAGTCTCACAGCAATAGATGTTCTCTGGCGTAGTCTAACAAAATGTCTTCCTTCAACAGTAGGCCTGAGAAGGAAAAAGGAAACGGGGTAAGTTCAAATGAACTTAGTGAGTTCTAGAAGAAAGCATAATAATAGTTATTAACTATTCGAGTAGATCCTTTCAAGGTTCAAACACAATCAAACAATTCGCTAACTAACGAGTACAATTCACATATAGACAATACGCTAGTTTACTATTCATTTAGTGTATCAATATGCCCACATGACCATTCAGGCAAAACTTCTTCATGTTAGCCACATACACAGATCCATAGTCAGATCTATTTCATTCAATCTATTCTTTTTCGTCTGGTTTGTATCCTTTACCTTGCTTTCCCAATCTGGTTTGCAACATACTTTTTCCCTACCAGATGTTACACAACCATTTTCATGTATCGCGATCTACTAGTTCAATGTACATTCTATCAAAGGCACCTCCTTAACATCATTTCCATGATTCAAACCATATCATTCTTGTCAGAAGAAGGTAGTGGCTTAAGCATGAAGGCTAGTTCTTACACTTTAACACAGACATCACAGACCTAGACTCTAACATCCCTAACCTGTATCCGTTACCGAAATAGGGTTTCAGAGCATTACCTGAGTTTACAATTCAAACAGACAAAAATTTCAAACATTTCATATCATATAAATAAACATATTAAAACCAAGTCAAATCATACATATAGTCCCTTATATAAGCCCTCTATATGCACTAGAAACAAGTTGGGACTAAATCAGAAACTCAAAGAATTTTTCAGGAAACAAGGAAAATTTCCAACACTGCAGGGGTCACACAGCTGTGTGGCCAGACCGTGTGGGCATTCAAAGTAGGGACATACGGTTGTGCCCTAGCCCGTGTTTGTGCCCGTACAACTCACTGACTTGGGTCACACGCCCGTGTGCCAGGCCATGTACCATTCGAAGTAACCCCACACGCCCGTGTGTCAGGCCATGTGTAACAACCGGACTTGTAACTCTTTGAAAGCTATAGGGGACACACGGCTGTGTCTCCTGGCTGTGTGTCATACACAGGTGAGACACACGCCCGTGTCTCTGCTTGTGTGGACGAAAATAGGCCATTTTAGAAGCCATTTTTCTCACCCAATTTGGCATGTACCTACACACAACATTGCACATACTTACAAGCCATAACAAGGCATCCAAATCAAGCATAAACAAGTCATATACATATGGTATAATATCATACAACCAATATGCTCTTAGGCACCTCAAATGACAATATGCAAACATGTATAATCATGTACTTATTTTGGTCAAAATAATCAACTAACTTCCAATTAGATTTGCATCAATTCGTGCCATTTAGTTTACTTACCAAAACTTCTCAATTGGTACCAAATATGCCATTATAAGCTAGCACCAAATCACCATATAAGTCATGTATGCTATAGTACCAATTCACCATAAATTCATTATATCACAAAACACATTTAACTATCATTTTACCTTTCATTATTCAATCACAAAACAAGCCACACATCAACCATGTTAATGCTATTTATATACACGCTAAAATATGTCAAAACACAAGACAAATCAAATGGCCATATTCACAACAAAACATATAGGCAAACATTAGCCAAAATACCTATACATGCCATTACAACCAAAATTAAACAATTAAATGTACCAAAAAGAGCCGATGGGTAGTGTGATATAGCTTCGAAAAGCTTCCAACCCAAACGAGCTTCTGATTCAGTATAAAACACAAAAAATAACACAAAACATTTAAGCTTAGTAAGTTCGTATAACATAGAATATCACTTACCATTTAGTCTTATAATAGGTAAGTAAACCAAATATATCCCAACACAATTTGGCCAAATGGCTAAGCACGTATTTACCAACCATGTTAGCCATGTAAACACATATATAAACCAATAAACATGAATGAACATAAGAATTTATCAAGTTTCAAATACATGTATCAACAAATTCAAGTTTCCATATACCATGTAATTCACGTATATACCTGTAATAGTTCGTATCGAACTCTTATAATTTCGTATCAGAATATTGCCCGTTGAACCGTTTAGAATACCGTTGGGTACCTAGGATAGCCGACACATAGTGTGCTAGCTCATATAACTGTAATCCATTAATTCATGTACATGTATGCTCAAACGAGTTGTGAATCGGTATGCTCACTGGAGCTTAGATCAGTATGCTTACACGAGCTAAAAATTAGTATGCTCATACGAGCTATAAATTGGTATGCTCACAGGAGCGGTGGGTCAAAACGTAACTACACGATGCTGCTCACATGAGTTGTGAAGTATCCATAACACATGTAGGACCTCATCAATTGGTAGGACGTTAAGTACCAATACCCAAATCATGTAAACCTTAATGACATGTCATTTGTATCCTATGGATTCCTAAGGTTCAAACGAGACTCGATATTTGTCAAACTTCGCTGGATATGTAACCATATCTATTTATAATAATTCACAATTCATAAATAATTCAATATAAAACATATAAACATAATTTAATCACACAAACTTACCTCGATGAGTATACGTAGATACAGAGGCGATTAATCCAAGATTTTCCCTTTGCCCGAATCTAACTCCGTACGAGTTATGTCTTGATCTATACGGATAAATTTAACTCAATTTAATAAATAATGCATTCAATTTAGCCCAAAAAATTATTTTGGAAAAATTACTATTTTGCCCTTATACTTTTAATTCTTTTACAAATTAGTCCCTAGCTCATGAAAATGGAAATTCATGGAATTTCACCACAACCCACTATGGCTGAATATCAAATAGGTCCCTAGGATGCCCTATATTTCATTTATTTCATAATTTCATCATGTATAATTTTCTAGTTTTCAATTTAATCCCTATTTGACAATTTCACCAAAAATTCCTTTACAAAAGTTGTTTATCTAACAAAAACCATCCATTTTCTAACATCAAACTTCAAAACTCATGTACATGCATCAATGGTAAAACTCTAATAGTTTAACAGTTTCACAAATTAGTCCCCAAGCTAGCTAGATTAAGCTACAACGATTTTGAAAACATAGAAATCATTAAAAATGGGACAAAATGGCATACCTAATCAATGGAAACAAGAATGGTTGAATGCTAAGCTTCCATGGCTTTATTTTTCTTTTATTTTCGGTTGAAAGAAATGTTAAAGATGACAACCTGATTGTTGTTTTATTTTATTTTATCATTTAATTACTTAATAACTTAATTAAACTTTAAAAACATTAATATTTACACATTTGCCAAGCCATGTACATCCACTAACAACTCTAATGGTCTAATTACCATATAAGAACTTCCACTTTAAAGTTCTATAGCTATTTAATACCTTTAGCTATTAGAACACAACTTTTACACTTTACGCAACTTAGTCCTTTTTATCAAATTGAGCATGTAAACGGTAAAATTTCTTAACAAAATTTTTATACGGTACTGCCATCATGCTATAGGTAATAAAATAATAATAATAAAATAAATTTTTTGACTTCAAATTTGTTTTCTTAAAACCACTGTCCTGATTTCACTGAAAATGAGCTGTTACATAGACTAACAACTCTGAACAATCATTTTTCATATACACACATTTCACTTTTGTAGAGCATAATTACATACCTTACACAAAATATAAAACAAGAATATTGCATACATGGAAGTAAGAAGATACTCACCATAATACAACAAAGTCTATAAAAGCAGGACCCTTGCCTTTGTCACTCGATCCTTCAGTAGCGTATTGAGCTAAAATGTGGATATTATACTTATCAGATCATTACTCTATCGAATCCAAACATGTATTCAAGAAACACTAATACATAACCCAGAATCAAGAAGTTTCCTTCCTTACATATAAATCTAACTCCTATGTGTGCAGAACTAACAGTACATATATAACTGTAAAAATAACATATGGTTCATCAGTATTTACTAGAGAGCTAAAACAACGTGAGAATTGGATGAAAACAGCGAACCCAACTTCACTAAGGTTTTTGGACTTAAGCTTTAAGAGAGAATACAGATAAAATGAAGAAGAAGATGAATGCAAATGTAACACCCCTTACTCGAGACCTCAGCCGGGTTCGAGCTCGAGGCATTACCTTACTTAACTTATTAGTTCGGGGCATTAAAATTTGCTTTTAAAATTTATCTCACTATTTATGATAAAGTTGTCCACTCGCGCAGCAGTCACTAAATCATTTATAACTCGAGCTACGGAACATGAAATTTAAATCTGTAAAATTTCCATAAAACTAGACTCATATATATTCTTACCATAAATTTTTTAGAATTTTTGGTTTAGCCAATTAGTACAGTTTATTAGTTAAATTCTCCCCTATTTCACCACTTGACTGTTCTGACCTCTTGCCACTAAAAATAAGTTTTTTCATTGTAGGATTTTTATATGGTGTTATCACTTGTTTCTACAGAAAATATACTCAATAAGGAATCTAGAAATATAAATTAAAACTTATAACTATTTTTGTAAAATTTTTAGTGATTTTCTAAACTTAGAACAGGGGACTCCAAAAATAGTTCTGCCCTGTCTCACTAAAATTCATATTTCTCAAAATATAAAATTCCTTTTGCTAAACCATTATTTTTCAATGAAAATAGATTCAACAAGATTTCATTCTATATATCATACACCCTCTAATTCATTTTATACTATCCTAAGTGATTTTTAAAAATCACATCACTGCTGCTATTTGAAATCTGTTTCTTTGCAAATTATTACTCTTTCATTTATTACGTCTTTAGGATCCTCGAGTTTTATTAATAATGCTATATAAAAAGAAAATAAAAAAAGTAAGCATAATGCTTAGTAAGTTTACAAGTAAATAAATAGCAACATTAAACACAAATAATAGCTACCAAGTAACATAATCTTTAATTTCCTCTTTACTTGATCTCTTACTCATTCACTTACTTGTTTACTTAGATAACTCATAATTATGACTTACTTTTCTCTTACAGAAATGTTGATTCTCAATGGTTAACGTAATATACTCTTAACTCTTATAACTCACTTAAACTTGCCATTTATGCTTTTAACTGAACTTTCATGGACATAGGTTATTTACTAGCCCGTTGAACCACATTGGAATAATAAGGATACTTGGGTCTCTTTCTGATAATAACATGCCAAAATCATGTCCCATACATGGTCTTACATGGGATGTTTCATGTACTACCAATGCCATATCCCAGATATGGTCTTACATGGGAGTTCTCATATCGGTGCCCATGCCATGTCCCAGACATGGTCTTACATGGGAGCTCTCGTCTCGGTGCCAATGCCATGTCGCAGACATGGTCTTACATAGGACCTCTCATGATCTCAAGGATGCCAATGTCATGTCCCATACATGGTCTTACATGGGATCTCTTTACCCAAATGTCATGACATTTGTATCCGATACCTTCCTTATGCTTCAACGGGACTTTTTAATATCAATTTTCTATCATCTCATACTTGAGTCAATATCAAATAAATTCATGAAATAAATACATAATTGCTGGAAATTAGCAGCATTAATAATGATTATTAAAATATTGCATTTATTTACCGTAAACTTACCTCGGTAACAAATATAGCCAAACTTATCAATTTAGTCTTTAACTTTATTCTTTCCTCGATCTAACCTCAAATTTCGTTCTTCTTGATCTATAATAGCAAATTTAACTTATTTAATACTCACATTCATTAAAACAACCCTCGACTCTGACTTTGGAAAAATTACAATTTTGCCCCTAAACTTTTACATAATTATGCTTTTGCCCAAAAGTTCAGAAATTAAACTTCATCTCATATTATTATGTTATATAACATGCTGAACATTTTTCTCTTCTATGAAAACATCAAATTCTCACTCTAACACTTACTTATGCACATTAGAGATTTTTACCGATTATGTCAACTTACTCGTTTTCGCTTAAAATCGGCTAGCAAAAGTTGTTTAACATAATTTCTAGCCTCATATTCTATCATAAAACATCAAAATAAACACTTTTCACCTATGGGTATTTTCCCAAATATAAACCCTAGGTTAAATTATTGCTAGAATAAGCTAAATTAAGCTACCGGGATCTCAAAAACGTAAAAAGCATTAAAAACGGGGCTTAAAATCACTTACTATGAGCTTGAGAAAGTGTGAAAACCCTAGCTATGGTGTCTTTCCAATTTCAGCAGCAAGCTATGGAGAAGATGATATTTTTGCCATCTTTTTCCCTTTTTATTCTTTTTATTATTCATTTACTAAAATACCCTTCATTAAAACTTTAGTTATTTTTATCTATGCATGCCTATTTTTGTCCATGGAAATTTTATGGTCTAATTACTATTTAAGGACCTCTACTTTGATTATGCACTTCAAATAAATCCTTTATCATCTAAAACTCATATTTACCCACTTTTTCAATTAAGTCCTAATAGGCAATTTAGGCATGCAATCAATAAAAATTCTTATCAATACTCTAATACTTATATTTAATCACTCGATAAATCATAAAAATTAATAATAATTTTCTCTCTAAATCAGATTTGTGGTTACGAAACCACTATTCCGATAACCTTAAATTTGGGCCATTACGACAACGCAAAAGTTTATCGGTGAAGACACTGATATCCTTATATACTTAAGCACAGAGACAAGGTTTAGTGGAAGGATTAGATTATTCCACTAACACTCATGATTTTTGTGATTAAGCAGATTATTCCACTAACACTCATGATTTTTGTGATTAAGTGTGTTTATCTAGTTTAAGTCTTATCAACTACAGTATCTTAGTTTCATCCTAACTTATAACACCCCTAACCCATCTCTGTTGCCTGATTAGGGTTATTACATTACATATCAAAATATTTAACATCGTTTAATCATACAAATATTGAATTTTAAATAAAAAAATCCATAACTAACATGATTCATAATATACATATATTCACGAGCCTTATATCAAGTATACGAGACCTAAAAATGACTTTGAAAACAACTAGGGACCAATCTGAATAGAAACAAAAATTGTGAACAATTTTGGAAACAGGGGTCATACGGCCGTGTAGCCAGGTCGTGTCACAGAGCTTTAGACCGTGTGGTTCAGAAACATGGTTGTGTGGCCAAACCATGTACAATTGAAAACATGGGTCACACGGCCTTGTAACTCTCTGAGACTGTGTGAACAATCCTGCACCTAAAACTCAAAATAGACATACAGCCGTGTGACAGCTTGTGTCCCAAGCCGTGTGCAGTTAAATGACTTCATTTTTAACATAAAACAACCACTCTTACTTATACATCAAGCCATACCATCTTCAACCAATATCACCATTCAAAAACACATATCACACACCTAGGACATACCAAACTCATACAGCTTATGTTCCTAACCAATGTGTTCTCATTGACACCACAAATTTTATGCATAAACAACAACAATTAACTTAAGATATCACCTCAATATACATGTTATTCAATCAGTAAAAATGTTTCCAAATACTATATACAAAAACACGTGCCAAAGATATATCATACATGTCCATTATTATACATTACTTTCCATAACTTATGCACTTTCAAGAAACATACACCAAAAGACCAAAACATTTATATATAGACATATATACAAATAAGCTAGAACCAAACTTAAACAACATCATTTTGGCAAATTAACATAAAAGCTCTTAGTACATGCCATTTATAACCAACATCAAAATGACCAAACTTCTACCGAAATAAAGGACGGATAGTGTGTATGTGCTCAGACTTGATTCAACTGATTGAACTTTTTGATGATCTTCAGAAAAAGAAAAAAAAATATTGTAAGCAACTAATACTTAGTAAGTTAGTATAAATCATAAACATGAACTTACCAAATAAGCACAATTCATACAATTGGTGCTTAATTTTATTAAAGGATCATAAATGTATTCAAATCCTATAAACATCACAAGAAGTCCCACAAGTTATTAAGCTTAATAATGAAACATATACAAGTAAACACATTTGATATATCATTCACTCAACACTTATTCTTTTAACAATTCACATGTCCCAATTCAAATAACACTTCATATAATTATTTCCATACAACCAATTCATATAGCCATTTCATATAACAATTTCATATGGCCATTTCAAAGTGTTAACCTTAACACAACATGATTCAACAATTCCTAGTAAGTAAGCATTTAAACATACGTATACTCATAGTTCATAATTTGTTTACTTCAAAGAAACAATTTCATATCAACTAACCTTTTATTATTCCGATGGATCTTTGTAAAAGTATTCAATACGTAAGTCTAAAAATAAATGATGCTCGTATAGGATAATCAGATACAGAGTAAGTGTGTCAGATTACCTATCCAGGCTAAACTAATGATAAAATAAAAAAGATAGCCAGGGCTATGTATACATGTAAGGTTACCAGTCCAGGCTAAACCTTTAAAATGACAACGGATTACCATTCCAGGCTAAATCTGAATCACATGTATATCCGAGTCTGCAACACATGTAGGAGCTCGGCCCAGAAAAAAAATTTCAATAAAAAATCTCATGTATGAAACTTTTACTCGATCCATCAAAATCATTTTAGAAATTCAGTATATTTCACATGGATCAATTTCATTTTAGCAGTTTCAAATATATATAAATATTATTAACAACATTTAATAATGAATTATAACAAAAAATAATCGTATGAACTTACCTAAACCGGTTCTATAGCAAAAACAACTCCAACGTCGAATCGACAAATTTTTTCGTTATGCATTTATCAATCGACTGATCTGATTCTTAATCATGCAAAGAACTTAGCTTGACTAAAGCTCCCAAGGTATAAGAATGGTGGTTCGGTTATGGAAATAAAGAAATGAAGAAGATGGAAAGATGTTTTTACTTTTTGTTTTATTAATTTTTTTCACTTTAATAATTAAACTAAAACAGATAAAATATAATAAAACTTAACGTTCACCCATCCATGTTGATTATTAAGGTCTAAATACCATATAAACCCTCCTTTAATCACTAATTAAGATATTTAATCAATAAAATTCAATAGGGATTAAGTTTTACATTTTTTACGATTTAGTCCTTTTTCCTTATTTAAGTAACCAAACATTAAAATTTCTGAACCGAACCTTCACATAATAATATAATAATTTCATAAATATTTAATAAAAATATTTACAAGCTTCATTTACAAAAATGAGGTCCCGATACCTCATTTTCTGAAACCACTTAACTTTCGAAAAACCCTTTATATAGAGATATTTATTTAATTAGCTAAAATTATCAAATCAAAATTCAATATAAAATTATAGTTGACTCATAATTTAAATAATAATTATTACGGACTTACTTATTAGATTTGTTGTCTCGAAACCACTTTTTCGACACTACTAAAAAATGGGTTGTTACATAACCAGTTCTCACTAGTCTAACTAAATAGTCTTATAAAAATAATAAACAAATCTAAGAAACTACAAACTTGACGACTTCTCCAAAATAACTGGGGTGGCGTATACTCAATAGAAGAATCCACCAAACCAAAGATCTCGCCCAAAACACAAAAGTTGCCAAATCACAAAATTAGCTAATCAACACATACACAGAATCTCATACTTAGCCACAACTAATACTTTACTTACTTAGAACTACATTTAGTACAATAAACTATAACCAAAATGAGAGACTTCGTCGGGTGGGCTGTTACAACTCTCCCCTACTTAGAAAATTTCATCCGCAAAATTCATACCTTAAAATAACTATGGCTACTACTCTCTCATTTGACTTTCTCTCTTCCAAGTAGCTTCTTCAGTACTATGATTTCTCCATGGAACTTTTACTAAGAGAATTCTTTTATTTCTCAGCTCTTTTACTTCTCTTGCTAAAATACTGACAGGCTCTTCTTCATAAGACAAGTTTTGTTCAACCTCTAACTCTTCAATTTGTACATCATGATCAGGATTGGATCTATAATTTCTCAACATAGATACAAGAAATGTGTTGTGAATCTTTGATAACTCAAAAGGTAGAGCCAATCTATAAGCTATAGGTCCAGCTTTCTCAAGAACTTCATAAGGTCCTACAAACCTTGGACTCAAATTTCCTCTCTGGCCAAATCTGATGAGTTTCTTCCAAGGAAAGACTTTCAAAAATACCTTATCACCGATTTCAAATAGAATTTATTTTCTTTTTTGATCTACATAATATTTTTGATGATCCTGTGCAGCCTTTAAATGATTTCGAATAACAAAAACTTTCTCTTGAACTTCTCGTACTAATTAAGGACCTACTAACTTTCTTTCATCAAGCTTCATCCAACAAATAGATATTCTACACCTTCTACCATATAAAGCTTCAAATTGAAATATTTTCAAACTGGCATGAAAACTGTTATTATAAGCAAACTCAACCAAAGGAACATACCTTTCCCAATTCAATCCAAAATCAATTACACAGCTTCTCAACATATCTTCCATAATTTGAATAACTCTTTCAGACTGACGATCAGTTTGAGGATGAAACCTAGTGCTAAACTGTAGCTTAGTTCAAAAGGTATCTATAACTAATTTCAAAACCTCGAGGTAAACCTTGGATCTCTATCAGACACTATGGAAGAAGGAATTCCATCAAGGCATATTATCTCCGTAATATACGGTTCAACTAAATTCTTCAAGGATAAGTAGTATTCACAGGTAGAAAATGAACTGACTTAGTAAGCTGATCTACTATTACCCATATAGAATTCTCCTTAGAAGGACTGAAAGGCAAACCTGCTACAAAATTTGTAGTAATTCTATCCCATTTCCACCTTGGAATTTATAAATGATACAATTTACCCAAGGGTACCTGATGTTCAGCTTTGGCTCTCTAACAAGTTAAACAAGTTGAAATATACTCTGTAATTTCTCTTTTCATACCAGGCCACCTACATGAGTTTTTTAGATCTCTATACATTTTGATGTTCCAAGGATGGAGTGAAAATTTTCCCTAATGAGCTTCTCTTAACAACTCTTTTCTCAACTCGTTCCCAATTGGTAAAAAAACATTCTATTAATGATTCTTAACTCACCATCTTTTCCTAGACCGGAATTTGTTGCTTTACCAGATATCATTCTCTACTTAAACACTTTACATTGAACATCTTTCATCTTCTCTTCTAATATCTATAAAAAAAGGTTGGCTTTACCACTAACTTTGCTAGAAGGTATCCATTATCAGACATACTCACTTTTGCTCAAAGAGACAAATAATGCTACCATAGTTTTTCTACTCAAATAAACTTTTACCATATTTTCCTTTCCTGGATGGTATTCAATGATCAAATCATAATTTTTCAAAAGCTTCAACCATCTCCTTTTACACAAATTTAAATCATTCTAAGTCATCAGGTACTTTAAACTTTTATGATCAAAGAGTACATGACACTTCTCTCCTTAAAAATAATGTCTCCATATTGTCAATGCTAACACCACTATTGCCAGTTCTAAGTCATAACCTTTCCATTCAACATGAGCACACATCCTAACCCATTCAAAGATGTATTAGTGTAAATTGTATACTCTGTCCTAGACTTTTGTTTTGCTAACACCAGAGCTTCAGTCAAAACTATTTTCAATTTCTCAAAACTTTGCTAGCATACCTCATTAAACTCAAAATTTTCTTTCTTTTTTAACAGCCAAGTTGGATGTGATGCTATCATAGAAAAACCCTTAACAAATCTTCTATAATAACCAGCTAAACCTAAACAATTGCGAACTTCAGATACATTTTTGGCCGCATTCCATTCAAAAATTGCCTTTACCTTGATGGGATCAACTTTAATACCATTACCAAAAATAATATGCCCCAGAAAATTCACCTCTATAAGCCAAAACACGCATTTACTGAACTTAGCATACAATTGATTATCACGCAGAGCTCTCAGTACAATTCTCAAATGTTCCTCATGATCAATCTCATTCTTAGAGTAAACTAATATGTCATCGATAAAAACCACAACAAACTAATCTAAATCCGATTGAAATACCCTGTTCATCAAATCCATAAATATAGCAGGCACATTTGTTAATCCACAAGGCATTACCCAAAATTCATAGTGACCATATCTCGATCGAAAAGTTGTCTTAAGTATGTCATCACCCTTAATACTTACTTGGTAATATTCAGACCTCAAATCAATTTTGGAGAAAATAGTATCCCCACTTAACTAATCAAATAAATCTTTAATCCTTGGCAAATGATACTTATTCTTTATTGTGACTTTGTTTAACTAATGATAATCTATTCATAGGCGCATAGTTCAATCTTTCTTCTTCACAAACAGAATTGATGCACCCCATGGTGACACACTAGATCGAATACAACCCTTATTTATTAGGTCTTGCAACTACTCTTTTAACTCATTAAGCTCTAATGGTGTCATCCTATATAGAGTATAAGAAATAGGTGTTGTTCTAGGTTCCAGTTCACTTGAAAACTTTACCTTTCTCTAAGGAGGCATTCTAGGAAGTTTCTCAGGAAACACATTTGCAATTTCTCTTACTACATGAACATGGCTAACCTCTTTTCTTGATTTAGATGAATACATGATATAATCCAGATAAGCATTTACACCCTAAATAATAATTTTTCTAGTAGACACTGTAGTAATTATCTTGTTCACCAATCCAATCTGTAACCCAGGCATCATCACTTATTTACCCTCAACATTTCTCAAGCGTACACTTCTAGTTCAACAATCAACCATAGGATTGTGTCTTGTCAACCAATCTAACCCCAGAATTGCCTCAAAATCATGAAAACTTAACAATAAAGAAAATCCTTCATGTATATGAATGAGTAGATGGAAACACAAATTTATATAGACTTTTCCAACACCTTTTGAGATCTAATTCATGCAGTTTCATAGTAATTTTTGTTGAATTTTATAATTTCATTATAAAATAATTAATCTGCACTTAAATTATTAACATATTAAATTTTAATTATTTTTATAATACTTTTACACATTTGGTTTATTTTCAACAGTTTTGTACAACGGTGAAAATTGGCTCGATAAACAACTCGAAAGGCTTGAATCGTTGGGGAAATTTTTGCATCAAGTGAATCAAAAGCATGGTTAAATTATTTTCCAGGCAAGGACAGTCCAAATAACGCTTAATTTAATTAATTTATATTTATTTTTATCCAAAATTAATTGGGTTAAAAATTAATATAAAGCTTGAAGGAGAAAGTGACCCAGTATGCTAAGTATAGAATATTGATCCACCAAGCAAATTGGCAGCAAAAAATCGTCCCTATGGTTGATCCAATAAGCTGATTTTAGCTGAATTTTCTACTTTCAAAATAGTCCTTGAGCTTCTCTTAAATGCTATTCAAAGCCCTCCACTTTTTGTGCCTTTATCTTTTTGCCCCAAGCTAAATATAACAAAGTTGAAATATTTAAACTTTGCACCATGTTTGGCCGACCAAGGGAAAGTGAATGGATGAAATTTTATTTTCTATTTTTAGGAACCATTCACACCTACAAAGACCCCTCTTCCCTTCTCATTCAATACACCATTCATTCCCAGACATCTCTCTCTCTTTCACTCACTTTCTCTCTTCTTTTCCATTCTTTGTTTTCCCATTTTTCTTGTTTCATTCTTTTCTCAATTTCCCTCTTGAAAAAGAGCTCTCATCCACCTTGGAATAACAGCATTCAATTGTTGATGAAGGCCTTGGTTCAACAGAATGAGCAGAGAAGAAGAGGAGCGCACTAGTCTGGTTTTAAAGAAATACTAGATTTGCTTCCTAGTTCCCTTCTCTTTAATTTTCTTGTTTATGTGGTGAATATGAATATGAATAATTCTTGTGTTGTTTTTCTTGTTCTAATTAAAATGGCTTAAATTTAATTTATGTTAGATTGATTTCATTCTGTCCACTTAAATTATTAAAATCATGTTTGTGTTGTTATATGCCTTGGTAAGTTGTTCAATTAAATAAAATCATGCTTATGTTATACTTGCATTATAAAATGTAAGATAACGGATGAATTAATTATTAAACATATTGAAATTGTAATTAATTGACACAATATTTAATTGGTGCATGTTTAATCTTCTAAGGTAGTTGAAGGTTAAAATAGCTACGGTATTAAACGGTACATTAGCCTTGCATAACTTGCAAGGTTATTCTGATTAAATTGTTTCAATATAGAAATATATTGTTACCTCACTTAATTTTATATGCTCCTATGAAGATTGATTAATTGTTTGAATTGGCATTGAGAAATGTTCAAGAGATTGGTTAATTTAGTAAGTATGTATATGCAGTAGTTAACAAATTACCAAGTTGCCATGAAAATATTCGTAACAACATGAACATGGATTTAGTAATTCTAAGTTAAGAAATGTAATCTATTTAAAACAATTATATCATATTGATTAAAACTCATCTTTTTGAAATCGTGCATTGGAATTTTTACTTTTTATTTCTATTACTTATTTAATTTTTAGTTTTTAAATCACTGTTTCAAAACAACAGATTTTCTCATTACCAAAGCGTTTGATTTACATTTCATAAATATTTTTCGTTCATAGTCCCTATGGGTACGATAACTCGACATTTACTTATCACTTTATTACTTGACAATGATTGGGTACACTTGCACATTTCTGTCGTTCCAAGTTTTTGGCGCCATTGTCAGGAACTGTTTTAAAAGACATTATTTGTGAAATTGTTAATTTTGCATTTTTTTATTTTTATTTTTCTTTTTAATTTTAATTACATTATTTTTCTATGATTGTTTCATGTGTTTATGAGTATTGATCGAATTATTTACTTACTCCTCGTAGACCTTGAAATTGAAAAGACTTTCTAACAAAGATGAAGACAAGCAGTTCAGAGAAGGACTGAAGAGATGATCTTTGAAATTCAAAATCAAGGAAATGGAGCAAATCATGCTCAAAATTCTATCCTTATTGCTGATTATAGGGATAGAGCTCTAAGATAATATTCGATGCTAATGCTTCATGAGCTTAATACGGGTATTAAGAGGCCCAGAATCAAGGCACAACAATTTAAGTTGAAGCCAGTCATGTTCCAGATGTTTCAGACAGTGGGCCAATTCAGTGGAATACCTACCGAAGATCCTCACCTTAACTTAAGATTGTTTATGGAGGTGAGCAATTTTTTCAAATTAGCTAGAGTACCCAAAGATGCATTACGATTAAAGATGTTCCCATATTCACTACGGGATAGAGGTGGAGCCTGGTTGAACTCATTGCCACCAAATTCCAATACCACATGGCAAGAGTTAGTAGAAAGATTCCTTACGAAGTACTTCCCACCTAGCAAGAATGTTAAGTTGAGGAATGAGATCACTACCTTCCAACATACGAATGATGAATCTTTGTATGAGGCATGGGAAAGATTTAAAGAACTATTACGAAGATGCCCTCATCACGAAATCCTTTATTGCATCCAATTAGAGACGTTCTATAATGGTCTCAATGCTCACACGAGGATGGTAGTGGACGCTTTTGCTAATGGTGCTCTCCTTTCTAAGTCTTATAACGAGGCTTATGAAATCATATAGAGGATTGCCAGCAAAAATTATCAATTGCCAACCAATCGAGTAGCATCAGGAAGACGAGCCGCTGCAGTACATGAAGTGGACGCTCTCATTTCACTTGCATCTTAGGTATGCTTGATATCCTCGATGCTTAAAAACTTTACTACTAATGGGTTTAATAAGTTTGTAGCTCAGCCACTGAATAAATTCAAAATGTAGCATGTGTTTATTATGGGGAAGGGCACTGGTTCAAAGAATTCCCATCAAACCTAGAATCCGTGTATTACATGGGTAACTAGAACCAGAACTGAGGAAGGCAAGGACTACAATCTAATTTTGATAACCCATCTTGGTGAAACCACCCAATTTCTTTTGGAGTAACCAAGGGGCTGGACCCAGTAACACTTATGCATAACCTAGACTGACCCAGCCACCTATATTTACCCAACAAGTTCAGAAACAACCTCAAGTTAAACCTTCCAATAGCTTAGAAAACCTGTTGAAGGAATACATAGTGAAAATTATGCCTTAATCCAAAGCTAACCAGCCACAGTGAAAAACCTGGAAAACCAAATGGGCCAGCTTGCAACTAAATTTAGGAACCGACCACAAGGTGTTTTGCCTAGTGATACAGAGAACCAGAGAAATTCGGGGAAAGAGCATTGTAAAAAATTGACATTTAGTTGTGGAAAAATGTTAGAGCCCAACACTGTCGAAGTTGAAGAAGAACAAGCTGATGCTCGAAATAAAGTGGAAGTCCAACCAAGTGTTGAAATTCTAGCTTAACCAGAACCTACAAAACCAGATAAGGTAAATTCTGAACCAGTCAATTTCAATAAACTAACAACTTTTTTAGATGCAGAATTGCCATAAAAGACGAATCAACCAATTCAAGTTAAGAACCCTCCAGCACCCTACCCTCAAAGACTTCAAAAGCAGAAGCAGGAATTCCAATTCAAGAAATTCCTAGATGTACTCAAGTAACTTCATATTAACATCCCGTTGGTAGAAGCACTTGAGAAGATGCCAAACTACGTTAAATTCATGAAGGATATCATATCCCAGAAATGAAGACTTGAAGAATTTTAGATGGTAGCTCTGACAAAGGAATGCAGTGCATATCTACAAATTAAACTACCCCCAGAGATGAAGGGCCCTGCATGTTTTACCATACCTTGCAACGTTGGACCAACTTATTACGGTAAGGCATTATGTGATTTGGGTGCAAACATTAAGTTGATGTTCATGTCTATATTTAGAAAGTTGGGGAAATGTGAAGTTAGACCAACTATGGTCACGCTTCAATTAGCAAATCGATCCTTAGTACATCCAAAAGGAAAAATTAAGGATGTATTGGTACGTGTAAACAACTTTTTTTCCCTGCTCACTTTGTTATCTTAGACTTTGAAGTAGATAAAG
This sequence comes from Gossypium hirsutum, assembly GCF_007990345.1. Lineage (NCBI taxonomy): Eukaryota > Viridiplantae > Streptophyta > Magnoliopsida > Malvales > Malvaceae > Gossypium > Gossypium hirsutum. The sequence continues at coordinate 34,255,025 of NC_053442.1, forward strand.
AGGTGCCAATAATCCTAGGAAGACTATTCTTAGCAACTGGAAAGGCCCTTATTGATATGCAGAAGGGCGAGCTTACTATACGTGTTCAGGATAATCAGATAACTTTTAATGTTTTTAAGTCTATGTGATTCCCTAACACAGTTGATGATTGTTCTACAGCATCTAAGTTAAAAGATTTAGTTGTAGAATGGGAACTCAACTATGTTGAGGGCCCATTGGAACAAGTTTTGATGAAAGACCCTCCACGTGATGAAGAGGGAGAGGAAAACTTAGCTTTGCTATATAAGCTAACCAGAAGGGATTTAATCCACAATCCTATTTTAAATATTTAGAATTAGAAAATAGAGATTATGTTCAACCAAAAGCATCGATCGAAGAGCTACCTAAATTAGAACTTAAGGTACTTCCTTTGCATTTAAAATATGTTTATTTAGGTAACATTTTGACTTTTCCTGTGATTGTATCAGCAGAGTTAACTGAAGAACAGGAAGAGAAACTTATTTCAGCATTGAAACATTTCAAGAAGGCTATCGGATGGACCATAGCCGATACCCGTGGTATTAGTCCAACCGTATGTATGCATAAAATCATACTAGAAGATGACGAGAAAGGGACAATCGATGGACAATGGAGACTGAACCTCATTATGAAGGACATGGTAAAGAAAGAAATTATTAAGTGGCTAGATGTGGGTAATTTACCCCATCTTAGACAACTCATGGGTAAGTCTAGTCCAGTGCGTACCAAAGAAACAAGGTATTATAGTCGTTGAGAACAAAAATAACGAGTTAAAACCGACCAAAATAGTTACAGGATGGAGAATTTGCATAGATTGCCAAAACTTGAACAAGGTAACTAGAAAAGACCATTTTCCTTTGTCGTTCTTGGACTACATGTTGGATAGACTCCCGGGTTGAGACTATTATTGTTTTCTCGATGAGTACGCAGCATACAATCAGGTCACAGTAGCACCAGAGGATCAACACAAAAGAACATTCACATGCCCATGCGGTACATTTACATTTAGACGCATGCCATTAGGTTTATGTAATGCACTTGCTACATTTCAAAGATGTATGATGGTTATTTTCACTAACATGGTTGAGAAGTAGTTGAAAATTTTCATGGACGATTTTTTAGTATTTGGAGACACTTATGATGATTGCTTAGTCAATCTACCCAAGGTACTAAGGCAGTGCGAAGAAACAAATCTAGTACTAAACTGGGAAAAGTGTCATTTCATGGTACGATAATGTATTGTTTTGGGGCATAAAATAACGAGACAAAGGATCGAGGTAGACAAAGCAAAGATAGATTTCATTGAGAAACTTCCACCTCCAACATCAGTAAAGAGTGTTAGGAGCTTTTTGGGACATGCTAGATTCTATCGAAGATTCATCAAAGACTTCTCCAAAATTGAACCTTTATGCAAATTATGGCAGAAGGACAAAACATTCTACTTTGATGAAGAATGTTTGAAAGCTTTTAATGATCTAAAGAATCGGTAGTTTTGGCACCAATTATCATCACACCGGATTGGGATTTACCATTTGAATTAATGCGTGGCGCAAGTGACTTCACGGTAGAGGCTGTGATGGGCCAACGAAGGAACGAGGTTGTCCATCCTATCTACTATGCAAGTCAGACTCTGACGAGAGATCAACTAAATTATACGTTAACAAAGAAAGTGTTACTTGCTATTGTATTTATTTTTAACAAGTTTCGATCTTATCTTTTAGGTACCAAAGTGACTGCCTATACGGATCATTCAGCAGTTAATTATTTACTTGCAAAGAAATATGCCAAGTCGAGATTGATACGATGGGTAATTCTACTCTAATAGTTTGATCTAGAAATTTAAGATCAAAAAGGGGTAGAAAACCAGGTAGCAGATCACTTATCCAGATTTGGAGCCATGAGAAGAAACTTCTTCTCTTATACCCATCCAAAAGACATGTCCGGATGAGCACATAGTTAAGGTAAATCATGTCCATAACACCTATTGGTTTGCTGATTTTCCTATATATTTATCTTATGGTTTTATGCTGATTGATACGATGTATCAACAAAGGAAAATTTTCTTCACGATGTGACGTACTATTTCTGGGAAGAGTCATATTTGTTCAAAAAGTGTGCAGATCAAATGATCAAGAGATGCGTGGTAGAAAATGAGGTACATAAATTTTATATCATTGTCACATAGCTTTGAGTGCCGGATTCTTTTGGTTAAATCTATTTAAGGATGCATATTTCTAAATAAAGAGTTGTGATCGATGCTAGAGGGTTGGAAACATAACCAACAGAAATGAGATGCCCCAAACAAACATTATTGAGGAAGAATTATTCGATGTTTCAAATATTGACTTTCTCGGTTCATCCCTCCTTCTTTTCATCACAAGTATATATTGGTAGCAGTAGACTACATATCTAAGTGAGCTGAGGTTGAGCCATATCCGACGAATGATGCCAAGTTCATGATGAAGTTTTTCTAGGAACATGTGTTCATAAGGTTTGGAAATTCTAGGGCTATCATCAGTGATGAGGGGTCCCATTTTGTGAACAAATGGTTAAAATGGTTGCTCGATAGAGACGGAGTGAAGCACAAGGCTGCCACATCTTACCATTTGCAGAAAAATGGGCAAGCTTGTAACACCTCTAACCCGTATCCATTGCCAGAATAAGGTTACAGAGCATTACCGAAAAATCAAAGCTTAAAATATTTGATTTCGAACATTTCATAAATCATTGCAATTATCAATCAAACTCATACATAATGTCCCTTATTCAAGCCCTTGAGGCCTTAGAAACACTTTAGAATCGATCCAGGACTAAATCAAAAACATTTAGAACTTTATGGAAAAAGATAGAAAAACTCACACTATAGGGGTCACACAGTCTTGTGACACACACGGCTGAGACACACGCCCGTGTTTCAGGCCATGTGGACATTTGAAGCAAGGACACATAGCCATGTCCTATCCCATGTCCATACCCGTGTAACTCTCTAACTTAGGTCACACGGCCAAGCCACATGCCCGTGTGCTAGGCCGTGTAACTCTCAAAATGCAACCTTTAAAAACCTACAAAGGACACACAGTTGCATCACATGGCTATGTGTCACACACGGCTGAGACACACACCCGTGTCTTAGGCCGTGTGGACAAGAAATAGGTCATTTTCAAGCCATTCCTCTCACCCAAAACATGCTCATACATACAAGCCATTTGCACCTATTTCAAGCATTCAAAAGTGTAACTAAAACATTCATAATAAAGCTTGACCAATATGATATTTATCTATACAACCAATATGCCCAAAAGGCACCTCAAAAGTAAGCACTCAACTTAACAACACATATGTATAATTGATCACCTTGCTAACATTTTAAAACACACTAGACTTAACTTATACCAAGTCATTAGAACTTATAATTTAAACCATTGTTTTCATGCATCCCAAATATACATATATCTAACTTTTATATATATTTGACCATATTTCATCCGTATATAGCTTAATTCTATACCAAGCTATACCATAATTGACCAGAAGCCAAATTTACATTTAAACATACCAAATGGGTCATAATCCAACCAATTATACTTGACTAAATTCCATATCAAATCATGCCCTAAATGATTATTTTTTCAAACATGCCAACACTTACCACTTTGGCCATAAAAACCATGCATCAATTTGATCGTATAAACACGAATCATTAAGCTTTAAAGTGGCAAAAGCACACCAACCATCAAGGCATCAAAATATGATAAGTTTCACAAATTCAACGCAATATTACATGCCAATATCATTAACTAAACAATAGACATAGTCCACCTATACATGCCATTATAACCATAACCAAAGCATCAAAATCTACCAATAAAATCAATGGATAGTGTGATGGATCTCTGACTAGCTTCCAACCCGATCGAGCTTCTGATAATTTGTAAAGTAAAGGAAAATAACTACGTAAGCAATGATTGCTTAGTAAACTCGTATAAAATTTAAGCATGATATTTCATTTCAATAATAAAATTTATAGGTTAAGTATAAACCTATATCAATGCCTCAAGACTTAACAAACCATAATCATCAACTCACAAATGAATAAGTTCATTAATGTCGTATATTTATTAACCATTCATAACATGATAGGGTTTTATGAGACATAATATATAATCATCAACCTTTTTATAAGATTATAAATCTTTCTATTTACTTGCTTTCCATTCCATCCCCAACGCTTATCATAAGCCTAAACAACATTATTAATTCGTAGATTCATCCATAGCATAAACAATTTTCTTACATAAAATTACATCATTTATCACATTGAATTTTTTATAACATCATAAGACATCCCAATTATGTACTTACTATTTCATTCCCTTTTCTTACCCATTTCATATGCATAGTACAAGCATAATAATAAACATCAATCATATCCACAAGCTTGGAATAAGCCTAAGCACATCAAAAACACATGTTAGTTCATTTAAACATGATTCATATGAATTTGACATGGATAACTATTATACTTGAGCATGATTCAATTGGATTTATCATCCATCTCAACATAACATAATTTTCATGTAGCTCACCGTTTCAAAGTCTTTCATACATACATGTCTTGGTTCATATTGAACACTTACCATTTCATTTCACACATAACATTAACCATAGCCTCCAGCTAGTGATTAAACTCATAACTTAGCAATATCATCATATGGTAAGATATGGTACATAAATATAACATCACTTAAATCATACTTTTCATAATCATGAATGTTTATAATTTGATCATCGATACATCATACATTTCGATAATTTTCGTAGTGAAATCAATCGGAACCCTTACTGGTTCATTCCTTTTTTATGCTCCTTGAACCATTTAGAATAATATCGAATATGCGGGAAAGCTGACACAAAGTGTGCTAAACGATGGTCGAAACCATCCCTTTTCCTTAATCGATGGTCAAAACCATCCTTTTTCATTAATCGATGATCAAAACCATCCCTTTTTATAGATGCTCATACGAGCCATAAATGGGTCTGTTCACACAAGCTGTCGATCGGAACATAGCTAGACGGTGATGCTCACACAAGTTGTTGAGTATTCGCAACAAATGCAAGAACCCAGCGACCAGTAGGAAATTCAGGACCAGCATTCAAAACATGATAACCCTAATGACATGTCATCTATATCCTATATATTCCTAAGGTTCAAACGAGGCTCGATAGTCGTCGTACATCATTAAATTTCCATAATTTCTTTACATGATAAATTTCATAATAACATATATATTGATTCAATCAAAATAGAATCACATACTAACATTCAATTTATTCAACATTATGCAGAAATTAGTTCATACGAACTTACCTGGCTTATTTGCAGGAATAACAAAGTACAAGGGCTTTTTGGTAATTTTCCATTCTCCTTGATTTTCCACTCGATCTTAATCTAAATTAATAATTTTATTCAATCTATTGATTCAGACAGTAAAATAATGTGTTTATGCAATTTAGTCATTTTTGACATTTTTACAAAATTGCCCCTAATATTTTACTTTTATTCAATTTAGTCCCTGAGCCTAAAACACTCTAATTAACCATTTTTAATGCCAATTCATATCAGTCAAATATTCATGGCACACAAAAAAAGTCACATTTGTAATAAGTTCACATCAAATCCGTGTATTTTTACTATTTCAACAATTTAGCCCCTAATCATTAAATTCATCAAAAATCACTTAAAAATTACTTTTAAATACCAACTAACACTTCAAGTTCATCTTTTAACATCTAAAATCACAAGGTTCATCAATGGGAACATTCAACATCTTTAATAGTTTCAAAATCGAAGGTAAGGGTTAGCTGGACCTAGTTGTAACGATCTTGAAGATGGCATGACAAGCACATTAGGGTTCGGGAATTTGAAGCAATTCAGCAAGTCTTGTTGTTCAATTCTAGATTAAGGTTCTTTCCAGGTAAGGTAAAATCACATTGGTCCGGTCTATTCACTATTCATCAAGTCTTCACATATGGGGTTGTTGAACTTCATGGTAAGAGAGGTAATTTTAGAGTTAACACTCAGCGCTTGAAACTTTATTGGGGGGTTAACATCGAGCTAGATAAAACCTCATTCATTTTATCGGATGCCAAAATTGTTTTTTTTCTTTTAAATAAATGACTTAGGCTATATTTTTTGGATGAGTATGTCAAAATAAATTATGTCTAGGAGATTGGAACTTAAGCGGGATCGCTTGTGACCCCTCCAATCTTTCCTATGAATTGATTTTAACATAATCTTTCGGGAAAATATTTCCTAAGTGACAAAATAAATTTTTAATTTTTCAAATAGAAGGGTCAATTTTGATCCGAGTTTTAGTTTGTAGCTCAATTTTCAAATTATCTTTAAGTCAAGGGACTTAATTCAATTATTTGAAAAAAATTATTGTTATTTTTGTATATATTAAAATTAGTTGTCTTTTTCTGTAAATATTTAAAAAACGTTAAAATAAAGATTTTTTTCTTTTTAATAAATAAGATGATAATAACTAATGTATAATTAATTTTATATAATATATATTAATTGTTTTCAACTTTGTATAGGATTAGAATTATTTAATATTTTTTAAGAGTTTTTTTTTATTTTTAATAAATAAAGTAATAGAAAATAATATATTAATAGACATTATATTATATATTAATTGTTATTTAATTTATATAACATTAGGACTTAGAATATTTTACTATTAATTTGTTCTAAAATTTGGGTTGAATTTCCCCATACTCCCACTTTAAATATCACCTTCACCTTCACCTTCACCTTCTTCCATCAATCCTAACACCCTCCACCCTCTAAACACCCTAGCTCTGCACGTCCCAAGTTGCTAGTAGCAGCAATCGCAAGCTCCAATTGCACCCACCACCACCTTGCACACATAACCACTCGCATTAGCTTCTTGGCAAATCTGCTCGTGCAACCTTAGTCCTTATCAGCTCACGCACCCTGCTGCCGATGCACCAGCTCATCTGCCCTTGCATGCTGCTATTGTTACCTCAAGTTACTGTTGCTTCCTATCCCTAGCCGGTGCATACTACTACTCATACTCCAGCCTTCGCAAGCCGTTGTTATCCCCTAGCCATCACACACTACTTCTTGCCTTAACTCGTGCACACCCTTGCACCATACCATCATCACAAGTTACGACAACCTCAAGCCATAATCCATCAACATTACACCTCTAAGATTCACCAACCAATTACCCTCTAACCAACCCTGAATCAATGTCTTTAGCTTCTCATTATATTTATTTTATTGAGTTCTTAATTTTTATACAAAGGTGGTTAATCATGCCTCGCAAAAGAACTTGTGCCTCTTTACAAGTTGAAGAATCACAAGACAAATTCCACTGTGAATAAGCCAAAGCGAGATAAGACAACATTTTAAAGAATCAACAAATACACCCAGAAAAGGCTTTACATTGAAAGAAAGTAATTACACTAATTTCATGGTGATGTGATCCGGCCCGGATTAATTGAGTCGTTTCACGTAATTGCCCGATCGTCGACGAGGAATAGTTGAGTTATCGAAAATAGGATGAAATAAGGCTAAAGATGTGGAAGCTTTCAAATGGTTTTAAAGGTTGGCTAAGGTGATGGTAAATTTATAAGGGTAGTAGGCTCGATTTAAGGATAAAAATAAGAAAAATGGAAGTTGATAAATGAAGGCTCGGTTTTGTAAAAAGATATTATAGTTGGGTAAAATCTAGGATAGTCGGTGGAATGGATAAATGAGCTTAAATGCCAGAAACGATTCAACACTAAAAAGTGTCACCCCGATTTCTATTCGGTTCAAGGTGGGATTGCGGAATTGTAGAAGGGTTGAACGCCACACCAGAGCAAGGTGATAAGTTCAAAAGAGAACGATAGACGCCACTAGCACGCTAGATAAGTCAGATCGAAACTCGTACGAATTTAGAGAGGAGAAAACTCACTCTTTGAACAAAGTTCATTCAAATGATCAAAAGTCAAAAGTCCTTTACAAATGAAAGAAAAAAATATTTATAGGCACATAGATGACCATTCAAATTCGGCATCTAGGTGTTCACACAATAATAAAAATGTTCACACTAATGTATTAAAATAGTTCATAAATTCGGCAGATTCATGCACTAGCTGAATGGACACTTTCTTCCCCCTTAGTTTGTGCATGAATGCTTAGTCATAAAGAAAGGCTTCAAGTGACTTATATGTGCACCAAAAGGTTGCATTCATCTCCTTGGGACGTTCATGCACTTGTATGGACCATGTATCTTCATAATTAAACACTTTAATGGCATGTAAGTTCATAAATGGTAGCATGAACCTAGTAAATTCGTTCTCCCCTTTGTGCATGCACTTAATTCAATCAATGTGTTGAATTATTGAGTTAATTCCTTCCCTTGGACGTTCTTGAACCCATCCATGCATGTGTAGTAGCCTATAGGTCAATTCAAAGTGTGAACATGCTCAAGGAGCTCTATGGTCAACATAGAATTAATTAGCAGCTACTTCTTGGCCGAATAAGTGCCTTGGAAAGTTAAGAGACAGCCACCATACATGCACTTAAGCCATTCATGCATTCTATCATCCCATGCATTTGATCCATTCATGGACTAGCCTTTAATGTCCATACATGCATTCGACACATGCATGAATTTGTAGAAACATTACATCTAGCCGTACATGCACCAGCATTTAATACTTCTTCATTCATGAGTGTGGAATGCCCAAAAGAGATGTTTCTTCATTCATACATTGTACCGTCCAAAGGAATGTACCTACATGAAATAAACAAGTCATTAAGACATCTCATGAACACTCATAAATTCGGCATGATGTGAACACATTAATGTCATGCATTAATTCGACTATGTGAACATAATCAATTTATATAATGACAATGATATATTAATAACAAATATAAATATAAGACAAGTTTAATGCTTAAATGAATATGTGCAAATTTATTTAATGTATTAAAGACAAAACCGAGTTTAAACTAAAATGAGCTAAGTTTTAGCTCGTGAGCTAAAGTTGAGCTGAGGCTAAACTCCTAAGCTGAAGTTGAGCTAAGGTTTAGCTCGTGAGCTAAATATGAGCTAGGAGTGAGCTCAGTTTAGCTCAGGCAAGTTGGATCGAGCTTGAATAAGCTGGATTTGAGCTAGACGGAGCTCGTAGAGCTGGAAACGAGCTGGGATCAGCTTGCCAACATGTCAATGCTCGGCTTGACAGACTTGCTCGATGAAGTTCGCGGGGCGTGCTCGTATCATTCCCCCCTCTTTTAGGCGACTTGTCCTCAAGTCGAGCTGTTTGTCCATGGGAGAACTTTGACTCATGCATGGTTTTCCTCGGTCAAATGGGATGGAAGATGTCACACAAACCTGAAAAATTCTTACCACAGCCAATAAAAAGAAACTCAAAGGAGTCAAATTCAAATGTGTTCGATAGTTCATAAAATATTCATTCAATCGAACATATGCCAAAAATCTCAATTGGACAAAGCAAACATACATAAATTTATCAAAGAGTTTCGTTAGACCATCGTTACAAACATGAAAACTAAGTTGGATCAAGGGATAATTGGTTAAAAACGATGGTAGGCACTTAAACACATTATTCCTCATCCAAAACATTTTAATTTCTTTAATCGAATATAGTAACTCATTTGGTCCTTTGTCTTGCTCATGGAAGGTATGCCATGGCCAAAGGTATGCTAATTCTTCCTTTCGTTTTTGAACAACATGAGGGGAGTCTCCAAATTCCAACGTAATAATCACATCATCACAATGCCAAAAGGAAAAATCCATCACATCAAAGTATAAATAATTTCCAAACAACCAATCAATGGAATTTTCAACTTCAATCGAAGTGAGCAAAGATATTTGAAAATTTTCAGATGACTTACCTTGACGAATATGAAGAGAAGAAAATTGAGGATTGGGTTTACCTTTCTCAGTCAAAATGAATCTTCTCTCTTTGGATAGATAACGTAAGACAAACCTATTACTTCGATAAATTTGAATAGGTGGTGACGCACCATGACATGTCTTGCTCCTCGAGGGGTGGAATTCACAAAAATAAGACGGGTTAGTATTATCGAAAACTATGGACTTAAATGGAAAAGGAAAGTTACCATGGAAATTTGATTCAATTCCAAAAACATAGGTTGGCCTTACCTTCTCGAAATGAAACGAAAATTTCAAATGTGGCCAAACAAGGTGATTAATAAATGAATCAAAATTGAAACCCAAATCATTGAATTTCACCTTATTATCAAAAGTTTGAATATCAAGCAAACATATTTTGATTGCAAATGATGCAAAGTGCTTAATGTTTCCATAAAATGAATTCATGTAGCAAATACCAGGCTTGAACACATGAACTTGATTAGGAATTCCAACAAGCAACATATTAGAAGAAGATATAATCAACTCACCACACGAATTATATTTCACTAGTTTAAACACACATGTTGATTTGACAAAACCGAGCATACCAAAATGCAAAGGTTCATACTTCAAGAGTATTAATCGGGAATGCAAATCACTACATGGAAATTTCGCACAAAAACTCAAAGATTGTTCATGAAGAACACAATTGCACATATCATGTGAAGATCTTTTAACATGGATGCCAAACAAAGAATTTTTAACGAACATGCAACTTTTCAAACAGGCAGATTTATCACAAATCAATTGAGCAGGCATATTTAAACATAAAGATTTAACACATGAGTTCAAAAAGTTTGCAGGGTCAAACACATGAGAATTTTTACGTGACAGACTTTGATCAAACATGTTCAAAATTTGCTTAGGGAAAACTAATCCAATGTTGTCAACAAATTTGCCAATGTAGTAATCGTCACAAAAAAAACTGTATATGGCACCTTTTAAAACAAAATCGTTAACAACAGTAAGTGAACAAAAATTATCCAAATCAAGTGACTTTGATTCGATAAACAAAGAATCCTTACCTTCCTTACCTTCAATCGCAAGTGGGTGGTAGTCATTCGCGAACTTACCTTTTTCGAACAACCTAAAACACCTCTCGTTTGGATGGTAATGTAGATGGAATTGGTCGCACAAACTTCTAGGAACCTGAAAAGTTAACTCACAAGAAGATCGAACAGGTGGGTTAGTGGAAATAATCCTCACTTGCTCACTTATTTTCTCACTCGATTCTTTTTCTTCTGGATCACTCGTTTCTTTTGTTTCAATTTCTTTTTCATCTTCTTTTTCACTCTCAAATTTCTTTTCATTTCCTTTTTCATTTTCTTTTTGCTTTTCAAAGGCTTTTTCAAAGGCTTTTTCAAGTTCTCTCAAGATTCGCTCATTTTCTCTCTTACTTGCCTCTTGCCTCTCTTTTCTTTTTATTTCTTTTTCTTTTTCTTCTTTTGCTTTTTCTTTTCTTTTCTTTTCTTTGTTTTCTCTTTACAAGAATGTACAAAAGAACGATGAGAATACAAATCTTGTTCGAAAGATGAAAAACTATTTGCATATGATTCACAATCAAAACTTCGTGAAGAATACTCCGGGTAAGATTTCTTTGAAGATCTAGTAGGAGTATGTCTTTCTCTTCGAACGCCATCTTGGAATGAATCAAAATCGTAATCGGTTTCTCGTCTTCTCAAATTTCTTGATGAAAAGGACTTTCGATCGAAGTCACTTCTCGAATTCGCTGATGAATATGCGTCATAGTATAAATCTCTTTGTCTCGAAGTAGATGGCGAAAAGGAATCACGATAGGAGCTTTTTCTTAAGTAGTAGTCGGGGGTATATCTCCGTGGGGTTCTTGGTTCCGTTTTACGACTTGAAGAAACTCGATCACTTTGGTCTCGTTTAGTCGCCATTCTTCGCTTTTCTTGAACCAAATATTGGTATTCCAATTCGGTGAACTCTTCGTATGACATGATTTTTGTTGCTCACAATTTCGCTCGGAAAGAAAATTGGATAACACTCCACTCGTGTTTACACTTGTCTAATGGCTTTTGCTCTCTCTAATGTACTCACCACTCGTGCCTTTTTCTGCTCGTCTCACTCTCGTGAATTCGTATTTTGTTTCAAGAAGACTTATTGCGGCTTAGAGGGTCGGCTTCAAATGGGTTACAAGGGATAACGTCGGGTGTAGGGTAGGCTAAACAAAGAAAATAAAAATCAAAGTATGTGTGGCGTTTGGGGGGTAGAGGGAATGGTAAAATGAATGGATGCTCGGAAGCAACAAAAAAAAAATAAAACTCACAAGACTTTTCACTTTTGTTTTTTTCTTCTTTTTTTAACTCGATTTTTTTGTCACTTTTTTTTCCTTTTTTTTCGATTTTTTTGAATTTTTTCTGAATTTCTTCTCCTTTTTTTTAAATCCAATACAATAGTAAACAAAATACAAGGAAGAGAAAAAAAATTAAATTCCAACTCAAAAAAAAATTTTTTTTTTTGACTTCCTTTTTTTTATTTTTTTTTCGTTACGAACCTACTCCGAGCTTGGTACGAACGTCAGCATTCCTCGTTTTAGTAGCTCTGATACCAAATGATGCGACCCGGCCCGGATTAATTGAGTCGTTTCACGTAATTGCCCGATCGTCGACGAGGAATAGTTGAGTTATCGAAAATAGGATGAAATAAGGCTAAAGATGTGGAAGCTTTCAAATGGTTTTAAAGGTTGGCTAAGGTGATGGTAAATTTATAAGGGTAGTAGGCTCGATTTAAGGATAAAAATAAGAAAAATGGAAGTTGATAAATGAAGGCTCGGTTTTGTAAAAAGATATTATAGTTGGGTAAAATCTAGGATAGTCGGTGGAATGGATAAATGAGCTTAAACGCCAGAAACGATTCAACACTAAAAAGTGTCACCCCGATTTCTATTCGGTTCAAGGTGGGATTGCGGAATTGTAGAAGGGTTGAACGCCACACCAGAGCAAGGTGATAAGTTCAAAAGAGAACGATAGACGCCACTAGCACGCTAGATAAGTCAGATCGAAACTCGTACGAATTTAGAGAGGAGAAAACTCACTCTTTGAACAAAGTTCATTCAAATGATCAAAAGTCAAAAGTCCTTTACAAATGAAAGAAAAAAATATTTATAGGCACATAGATGACCATTCAAATTCGGCATCTAGGTGTTCACACAATAATAAAAATGTTCACACTAATGTATTAAAATAGTTCATAAATTCGGCAGATTCATGCACTAGCTGAATGGACACTTTCTTCCCCCTTAGTTTGTGCATGAATGCTTAGTCATAAAGAAAGGCTTCAAGTGACTTGTATGTGCACCAAAAGGTTGCATTCATCTCCTTGGGACGTTCATGCACTTGTATGGACCATGTATCTTCATAATTAAACACTTTAATGGCATGTAAGTTCATAAATGGTAGCATGAACCTAGTAAATTCGTTCTCCCCTTTGTGCATGCACTTAATTCAATCAATGTGTTGAATTATTGAGTTAATTCCTTCCCTTGGACGTTCTTGAACCCATCCATGCATGTGTAGTAGCCTATAGGTCAATTCAAAGTGTGAACATGCTCAATGAGCTCTATGGTCAACATAGAATTAGTTAGCAGCTACTTCTTGGCCGAATAAGTGCCTTGGAAAGTTAAGAGACAGCCACCATACATGCACTTAAGCCATTCATGCATTCTATCATCCCATGCATTTGATCCATTCATGGACTAGCCTTTAATGTCCATACATGCATTCGACACATGCATGAATTTGTAGAAACATTGCATCTAGCCGTACATGCACCAGCATTTAATACTTCTTCATTCATGAGTGTGGAATGCCCAAAAGAGATGTTTCTTCATTCATACATTGTACCGTCCAAAGGAATGTACCTACATGAAATAAACAAGTCATTAAGACATCTCATGAACACTCATAAATTCGGCATGATGTGAACACATTAATGTCATGCATTAATTCGGCTATGTGAACATAATCAATTTATATAATGACAATGATATATTAATAACAAATATTAATATAAGACAAGTTTAATGCTTAAATGAATATGTGCAAATTTTATTTAATGTATTAAAGACAAAACCGAGTTTAAACTAAAATGAGCTAAGTTTTAGCTCGTGAGCTAAAGTTGAGCTGAGGCTAAACTCCTAAGCTGAAGTTGAGCTAAGGTTTAGCTCGTGAGCTAAATATGAGCTAGGAGTGAGCTCGGTTTAGCTCAGGCAAGTTGGATCGAGCTTGAATAAGCTGGATTTGAGCTAGACGGAGCTCGTGGAGCTGGAAACGAGCTGGGATCAGCTTGCCAACATGTCAATGCTCGGCTTGACAGACTTGCTCGATGAAGTTCGCAGGGCGTGCTCGTATCACATGGCGAGCATTAGAAAAGTTACTGAAGCTTTATATTGGGAAGTGTTTTGTGAGAAAAGACCTTGTGTAGATGAAGAGCTAGTTTGTGAATTTTATGCGAATTTAACCTCAACTTAATTAACAAAAGTTTTTTCCGAGGAATCAAGGTACCAATAAAATCAAACACTATTAATGAATTCTTTGACTTACCGAACTTTGAAAACGATGAATATTCTTCTTTAATGGAAAATATTGAGGCTGAAAAGTTGCAAGAAATTCTCGAAGAACTTATAGTTCTAGGTTCTAAGTGGACTGTGTCAAAGCATGGAACTCACACTTATTGTAGAGAATATTTGGCACCACTAGCCAAGATTATAGCCAAGGTATAATCATAGACTGGGACCTCTTCCAAGTAGTAGGAGATTTTTTTCTACAATGAGCTGAATCGAGTGAGGATCCCGAAGAAGATGAGGATCCCACAGAGATCGAACCAATATAGTTAGCTGAAACCCCTGATAAGGCAAAACCAACTGAACTAATGACCGAACTTAACATGATGACCTCAACATTCAAAACTCATTCACCTCACCCAGATCTTTGTGATGAGTTACCGAAGCTGATGGACCTAATGCAACATATGCAATGGCAGCAACAAGCTTACTGGAGATATTCAAAAATACAAGATGATTAAATGAGAAACGCTTTTATGAAAATATTCCATGACTCATTTATTTTTGTGCTTGAGTTTCCAGATTTTATATTTGAACCATGGAATCTAATATCGAAAAGGGAACGAGGCAATTCAACCAAAAATAATTACAATGGAGCAAAAAATGAGTCGGATTCTGAGGAATATACAAATAAATAAAAAGGTGGATCTTTACTTTATTTTATTTTATTTCTTAGGATATTTTAAAGTTTTTAAGATTAGGTTCTTTTAGAATTTTATCTCTCACATAATAAAATAAGAGGTGGAAATCATCAATAAAATTGAACAAAATTGCAAAATAAGAAGTGTGGCAATAGATATGTACATGTCTAGGATTGGATTTGCCTTGGACAAGCTTTGTATTTAAGCAGTTAAACTTGACTCACCTCATTTTCCTAGGGTCCTACCTGGTGTACAATATCTATTCACTTCTATATTTCTGTTCTCTCAATTGTTTTTAACAATAGGGACATTGTTCATCTTAAGTAGAGGGACCAAAAATTGAAATTTTCTTTCAAAGATACATTATTCTTATAATTATGATTAAGTTATATTTTGTTCAAAATTTTGAATTTTTAATTATGCCAAATTCTAGTATAAATAAAGTTCTATTACCTCAATAATTGCTGTGTTAGCTGAACTATGACATAATGTTACTCTTAATAAAGTTTGTAAATCATACCATAAAATTTTTAATTCTTTAAGAGAGATAGACATGCATGAAAATTTAAGTCTCTAGGTCTGACTTAGTAATTTCTTGAGGCGAAATCCTAGGAAGCATGGAATTTTGAAAATGACTTAGGAAAACTTTTGTTTGGAACATTTGAGCCTTTCAAGCCAAGCTTAATGAATATTTATCCCTTGAAACCCAACTTTGAGACCATATGACCTAATTATATTTCAACCTTTGCAATATTTAACCATCTCACTTCTCTCATAATTATCTCTAAATTGTCTCAAACACTAGACTTAGTCTATCCAGAATATTGTCTGAAAATAAGTTTGGAGGAGTTGAAAAGAAGTATCAAATGCTCAAAAAAATTGTAGTACATACAGTAAAATGCTCGTGTTAAAAAAGAGAGCATATGTACTTAAAAGAAATAGATGTACAAAAGAGCATGTGAAAGCAAAATGAGTTGGTGTATTGAAGATACTTATTTCGAAGGTATGATGCAAGCTGGGTCTAGGGTTTTTAGCTTAAATTTATCTATCCTTTACCTACCCCTAGCCTAGCCATGTTACAACCTATTTAAAAGACATTTCGGTTTAGATTTTTGTACTGCCTACATTAGTGGAGAGAAATTTCTAAGTTCAACATATGAAGACATAAGTTAAACTAAGTGATTGTAGTTTAGTCTTAAATAAGGGAATGAAAATTAAGTGGTAAGAATTAGCATATCTTTATTGAGAAAACATTAGTTTATTATTGCTAGCATGATAAGAATTGATAATACTTCGAACAATATGTATACTTGAGTTGCATAATTTCAAAATTCTTGTTCTTGATCCTAATTACACTGAACACATTATTATAAGGGGGAAATGTATTCTAAAGACATTTTTCAATGGTGATTTCAAACCACTTTATCTTTACAATTTGTGCATTACTCGAGATGAGCAATGAATTAAGTTTGCGGGTGTGGAAACACAAAATTATATAGACTTTTTCAGCACCTTTTGAGCTCTAATTTATACAGTTCGATAGTATTTTTTGTCGAAATTTATACTTTATTTATAAAATAATTAAGTTGCACTTAAATTATTAAAATATTGAATTTTAATTATTTTATAATAATTTTTGACAAATTTAGTTTATTTTCGATAGTTTTGTACAAAATGTGAAAATTGGCTCGGTAGACACCTCGAAAGGCTTCAATTGTTGGGAAAATTTTTGCATCAAGTGAATCAAAAGCATGACTAAATTATTTTATAGCCAAGGATGGTCCAGATAATGCTTATTTTATTTACTTTATATTTAATTTTTATCCAAAATTAATTGGGTTGAAAATTAATATAAAGCCTGAAAGAGAAAGTCCTAGTATGCTAAGTATATAAGACTGATCCACCAAGCAAATTTTTAGCCCAAAACTGTCCCTCTGGATGATCCATTCAGCTGATTTTAGCTAAATTTATTACTTTCAAAATGGTCATTGAGCTTCTCCTAAATGCTTTTCAAACCCCTCCACATCTGTCCCTTTTTCTTTTTGCCCCAGGCTCAATATAGCAAAGTTGAAACATTCAAAATTTGCCCCATGTGTAGCTGACCAAGGCAGGGTGAATGGATGAAATTTATTTTCTATTTTTAGCTGCCATTCACACCTATAAATTCCCCTCTTTCCTTCTCATTCAACACACCATTCATTCCCACACATCTCTCTCACTTTCTCTCTTCCTTTCCCTTCTTTGTTTTCCAATTTTTCTTGTTTCATTCCTTTGTTGATTTCCCTCTTAGAAAAGATCTTTCATCCACCTTCGAATAGCAGCATTAAATTTTTCATGGATGCCTCAATTCAATAGAACAAGCAGAGAAGAAGAGGAGTGCACTAGTCTGGCCTTCGAGAAATACTAGATTTGCTTCCTAATTTTCTTTAATTTTCTTGTTTATGTTGTGAAGATGAATATGAATAATTGTTGTGTTGTTGTTCTTGTTCTAATTAAAATGACTTAAATTTAAGTTGTGTTAGATTGATTTTTTTCTGTCCATTTAAATTATTAAAATCATATTTGTGTTGTTATAGGCCTTGGTAAGTTGTTCAATTAAATAAAATCTTGCTTATGTTATACTTGCATTATAAAATGTAAGGTAACAAATGAATTAATTATTAAACGTATTGAAATTGTAATTAATTGACACAATATTTAATTGGAGCATTTTTAATCTTCTAAGATAGTTGAAGGTTAAATTAGCGGCGGTATTAAACGGTACATTAGCCTTGCATAACTTGTAATATTATTGTGATTAAATTGTTTCAATATAAAAATATATTGTTACGACACTTAATCTTATATGTGCTTATGAAGATTGCTTAATTGTTTGAATTGGCATTGAGAAATGTTCAAGAGATTGGTTAATTAAGTATGTATGTGCAGTAGTTAACAAATTACTAAATTGTCGTGAAAATATTCGTAATAACATGAACATGGATTTAGTAATTCTAAGTTAAGGAATGTATTCAATCTTATATAATTATGTCATATTGATGAAAACTCATCTTTTTGAAATCGAGCATTGAAATTTTTACTTTATATTTTTATTACTTATTTATTTTTTATTTTTAAACCACTTCTTAAAAACAATATATTTTTCCCAGTACCAAAGTGCTTGATTTTCATTTCATAAATATTTTTCGTTCACAATCCTTGTGAGTACGATAACTTGACATTTACTTGGTCACTTTATTACTTGATAACGATTGTATACACTTGCACATTTTCGCCGTTCCAGTAGACCCTAGATCAATCCAAAACTAATGGACAATTTCTTATCAATTTATTCATCACAGTAATCTGACCCAATGGATTTGTTACTAGCACATTCGTTTTAGAGTATACTACTTCAAGATTAAGACCCTCTATAACCTTAGTAAATATATATGAATGAGTAGACCCCGATCAATCAAAGCATAAATATTGTTTCCAAGAAAAGAAAATGTATTAGTTCTTACTTCAGGCATATCAACATTCTCCTTAGCTTTCATTACATAAGCTCTTACTGATACTCTACAATTTGACTTACTAAGATTTTTCCGTCGTGCTCCCTGCATTGAACCAGATTCAATTGTCATTCCAAATCTACTCATGCTGAATATTTTGAGGACTTCTGACTGATTGTTCATTGCTTACTTCAATCTTAGATGGGCAATCTTTAACCTCTTATGATCTCTAAACCCACATCCAAAACATGCCCTTAAACGCTTCCTGCATTCACCACCATGATTCCTACCACAATATTCACATTCACTTTTCAACATTCTAGAACCACTAGAACTTGCCATAAAAGCAGCTAGTCTATTGAATCCTTCATGTTTGAAACTGGTGAACTGTGAATCTTTTCTTGAAGCTAGAAAAGTTTGATCTCTAGGTTTCTTAAAACCTTCTGGTGATATAGGACTTAATCTACCTCTCTTCATACTTTCTCTTTCAAAATTCTTGCTTCTATATCTTATGATCGATTCCATCTTATGGGCTTTTGTTGTCATTCCTGCAAGAGTATTACATTTAGCTGCTGCAACCAGTGCATGAATCTCATCCCTTAGTCTCGGCCAATCTTTTGCTCAACTATCACACTAACCAAGGCTTCCCACCATTGGTAAGCTTCTCCTTCTAAAAATGATATAGCACGTCAAAAACTATCCTTAAAAGTACAGTTTAGTTATTTTATTACTCTACACAGATGAGATAACCATTGCTCAATCACAGTGGGATCATCACCTTTCTCACCAAGGAACTCTTTGGCACCTCTTTGTCAAATTTCTGTTACAGGGTCAACCTTAGGGGAGCCACAATAAGTACTGGAGGAGCAGGATATGTTGGGCGAAGCACCTCAAGCTTTGGTTGTTATGGTTGAGGCTCTTGATTGTTTCCCATAAATTGATCAAAAAATTGTGTCATCACGCTGAAAAACACATTCCTAAATGCATTCCTTGCATTTCTCATAATATTAGCAGGAGTAGCTTATTCCGTGTAGGCATATGACTTTTCATTTCCTCACTCGTGGCTTCTCTAGAACCGTCATACACTTTCTTATAGTACTACAAAAGAATATTTAACTTAGTTCAAAACACTAAAGACTAATCCAGAGGCGTACTATGCATGATAGGGTGTTACACAACCATCAGTTTTTTGGAGAATTGGCTAAATCTTGGCTCTGATACCAACTTGTAACATGCCAAACCCGATCGTTTAGGAGGATCCAAATGTGATGTGTCACTACTCAGAAATTATTATCTTAAACTATTTTTGGCATACACATTATAAAACCATAGTGTTTGAAATAAACCATTAATAAAATATAGAAAATAAAGTATATGCCAAATAGAGTATAGAATTTCAGAAATATATTTTATCAACCCAAAATAAAAATACTTTTAAATCATTCCATAAATTTTAATGAAACTTCATTGAGTCATAATTCTTCAACATGATTCTTAATTACGATTTTTTCCATAGTACTATCAGACATCACCCCCATCATCATGCATAATACAAAACAACAGAAGTCTCACAACAATAGATGTCTTCTGGCATAGTCTAACAGAATGTCTTCCATTTACAATAAGCTTGAGAAGGAAAAAGGGAAACAGGGTAAGTTCAATAGAAATTAATAAGTTCCAGAAGAAAGCATAACAATAGTTATTAATTATTGTAAACTCAAAATTATATAAGGTTTTTCTATATATTTTTACCATATTTTTACTTAATAATTATGTTACCAGAAAAAGTGAATTTTATTAATTAGTAATATAGGGCATGAATTTATAAAGTATGTGAAATTGTGCTTAATTATATGATTTTTGTATATATATTTTATATTATTTCATGTTAAATTATTAATATGTAATTTTTCACTATGTAAAAAAACCATTGAAGATGTGAATAATGTGAATTAAACATGGACATGCACAAATTAATTTATGTGGACGACAAGACCATGTAATTTGGGTTATGAGGTTGATAATTTGACCCAGTAAAAGAGGTGCTAAAAGATGGACATGTCTGCTAAGTTATTGGACTGAGAAACCGTCCAACAGGGGGGAACTAAAGCCCAATTTCGGCACAAGTAGATGGCAGCCTAAAAGAAACTTGTGGGGTATTTAATTGAATGTCCTTATAGTTGGAAAATAATTAAAAATCAGACCACTTTGCTGTTGAAGCTATCCACCATATGGCTATTAATAGCCTTAGTTTGAATTTAAATTAAGGAGACTAAGTTATCCTTTTCTCCTTGAAATATGGTCAGCCATGCATGGTAGAAAAAGAAAGAATTTTGAATCTATTTTTAGTTAACTCTACCCCTTACCTTAACCTATAAATACCATGCATCAACCCCTCAACACTCATTTTTCTTCTCTCATTAGCATTTTCTCTAAATTCCATTTCCCTTTTCCTTCCCTTACATAGTCACCCATTTCCCTTCCATCCTTTAGCCACAAAAGCTTTGTCAAAAGCATTCTTTGGCCAGCGACTTTAGGAACTCTTTAGCAAAAGAAGCATTGAGCAGAATGGAGGAGCACATTAGTCAGAATAGATCTGAAAGGCTACTAAACTGAATCAGTCAGAATAGATCAAAAGGCTGTTGAACTGAATAGAGTTTACACTTTCCTCTTATTATTTATTTTAATTATGTTTACTTTGAGTTTATTGTTTTTGACATCAACAATGATATTTTAAATCTATTTGCTAAGATGATTATGTTAATTCAATAAGATTTATTTTATTCATTTTTAACATGTTTAGGCCTCAGTCAATCATGTTTTCAATTAATATCATGATGCATTTCATTCGTACGTGATTAGGTGTACTTAGATTAGTTGAACGATCATAACCAGACGACGACTAGTACTCACATAATTTAAAAGTGCAATGCTCAATTTAGATCCTTAAACCTGATTAAGTTGAGGTTTGTAATATCTTTAGTTAGCTCTATTACCTTGCATAATTTTTTGGTTTATGTAATTAAACTATTGCAAATGTAAATATCCTTGTGACAATACATAAATGCTAAGAAACCCTTAGTTAATATGATTAGTAAAATGCATATTTAACTAAGTAAAAGACTCCAAAAGAACTTAATTTGGTTTCCAAACTCATGAAAGATAGAGTTGTCATAGAAGTATTTCTGAACATTGTTAAGCATGATAAAGTAAATTGAATTGATTAATATAATTATCCTAGCCCATTTAATGCTGATTTTTTTGTTGCTAAAGTCATTCATTCATACATTTAGGTAAATTGCATCTAGATTAGAATGGCATAGGGATCACATCTAATTAATTTTACTTAGTTTAATCATCACCATCCAAATTATTGAGTTTTTACATCAAATTGTGAATTTATAATTTTGCAATTAATTGATTAAGCTTATACAATCCTTGTGGTGATAATAACTCATTTTACTTACTTATTACTCGAACAACTATGTACACTTGCGCATATTTTACAAGCTTTTGGCACCGTTGCTAAGGATTGTTGCCTTAATCATTTTTGTGAAATTATTCTTTGCAATTTGGTTTTTATATAGGCATAATATCAACAATGACTAGAAACTAGTGCATTTAAACATAGCTCGTTCGGAATCAACTACATAATCAACCATTGCACTAGAAATTACATACTTTGATTTATTCCACCTTTTCATGGACATAAGCACGTTACCAATTGAGCACTTACCGTTTCAATGTATTTCCTTAAGATTAAGCGTGATATAATTCATTCATAAACTTGGCACAAGCCCAAGCACCAACAACAACACATGATAGCATAATTAAATATAATTCATGTGAACTTAACATAGTTAACCATTATACTTGAGCATGATCCAATTGGATCTATTATCCTTCATAACATATCATGTTTTCCATGTATCATCATTTCAATAAATTTCACACACACACATGTCTTGGTTCATATTGAACACTTACCATTGTCATAGGCTAGTGATTAAAACATAACTTTGCAATATCATCACATGGTAAGATATGGTATATAAACATAGCATCACTTAAACCATACCTTTCAAATCATGAATATTCATACTTTGATCATTGATACATCATACCTTTTCATATTTGTCGTAGTGAAGTCAATCAGAACCCTTACCGGAGCTCACACAAGTGCGCTAAACGAAGGTCAAAACCATCTCTTTTCTTTCATCAATGGTTGAAATCATTCCTTTTCATATTCGATGAACACTGTAAAGACAATTGAAACCCCAGTACACATTTGATATTGTGCCATAGTCCAACTATGGTCTTACATGTGCACTACGATGTCCTTGCCATGGTCTTATGCTCATAGTGTCATAACTCGATTATGGTCTTATCATTAGAATGCCATAGCCCAGTTATGGTCTTACATATATATATACACTGCCATGGTCCAACCATGGTCTTACGTTTGAAAAACTACCATAGCTTCGCCATGGTCTTACTTAAACATTGCCATTGTCCAACCATGGTCTTGTGTCTGAAAAATCACCATAGCCTCGCTATGGTCTTATGTAAACATTGCCATGGTCCAACCATGGTCTTGTACATCTTTATGTTGTGCTGCCATAGTGTCTTATTCGTTTCCTTCAAGCAGACAAATTTGATTCACATATATACACAAATGTATAATAATTTATTAAAGTAGTAATTAATTGAACTAACCAAGTTACGAACTTACCTGGCTAAATTGCAGAAAAGACAAAGTACAGGGGTATTTTGGTAATTTTTCATTCTCCTCGATTTTCCACTCGATCTTGATCTAAATTAATAATTTCATTCAATTTATTAAGTTATACAATAAAACAATATATTTTATCCAATTTGGTAATTTTTTACATTTTTACAAAATTGCCCTTAAAATTTTACTTTTATTCAATTTAGTCCCTAGCCTAAAACATGAAAATTAACCATTTTTAATGCCAATTTACATTATCCGAATATTTATGGCACACAAAACAGTCCACATTTGCAATAATTTCACATCAAATCCTTGTATTTTTACTATTTTAATAATTTAGTCCATAATCGATAAATTCAACAAAATTACTTAATAAAATACTTATAAATAACAGGTAATACTTCAAATTCATCATTTAATAACTAAAATCACATAGATTCATCAATGGAAACATTCAATATCTTTAATAGTTTGAAAATCGAAGGTATGGGCTAGTTGGATCTAGTTGCAACCATCTCAAAAACATAAAAATTAAAAGAAACAGGTGAAAACGGATTCACATGCACCCATTGAAGCTTGGCCGAAGCTTGGAGCTTCTCCCCCTTTTTGTTTCGACTAAAAATGGTGAAGAAGATGAATGAATAATCTTTTAATTTATTTTTCTTATTTTGTTAACATTATAACATAATATAATGTTTTTATAAATTAATAAACATCATTTTTAACTAAATAACCCCACTAATCGTCCAACACCTTTTAAAAATGGTATATATACCATTCAAGTCCACTTACCTTTATTTAATAAGCCATTTACTCACTCTAATCAAATAGTGATCACATTTTATATTTTTTACGATTTAGTCTTTTTTGCTTAATTAACTATCGAAACGTTAAAATTTTTCAACGAAACTTTAATAAAACCATAATGACACTCCGCAAATATTTATAAAAATATTTACGGATTGGTTTATAGAAATGAAGTCCCGGTACCTTATTTTTTAAAACCACTTGACTTTAGAGTCTTACCACTTGAACTTAGTTAATCATTCATATCACATAAATTACCATAACAAAAACCTTTTTAAAACCATATTCGACTCTTAAATATTAAATAATAATATTTACGAACTTACTTATTTGATTTGGTGGCCCTGAAACCACTTTTTTTGACACTACTGAAAAATAGGTTGTTATAGGTATTGGAACCAGCAGTTGTTGAATCCACAGATGAGCTTGTTGTTGTCCACAATCAGAAGGAAGTTCAACTAGAAGTTGAATCTCTCACAGTGTAGAATCATGTTGTTGTGATCCCTACTGAGGCACAACCACAGTAGAGAAGTCCTAAAGAACCAACACTACTTCCAAAAAGTTGTCTGATTAAGGTAAAACCTCTACCACCTCCTTACCCGTAGAGACCCAGAAGCAACAACAAGAGGTACACTTTAAGAAATTCTTAGATGTACTTAACTAGTTACATATCAACATTCCGTTGGTAGATGCTCTAGAACAAATGTCGAATTATGTTAAATTCATGAAATATATCATCTCTAAGAAGAGACGATTAGGAGAGTTTGAGATAGTGGCTCTGACTAAGGAGTGTAGTGCATTCCTCCAAAATAAGTTGGCACCAAAGATGAAAGCTCCTGGAAGTTTTACCATGCCATGTAATATCGGTAATTTTTATTGTGGTATGGTTCTATGTGATTTGGGAGCGAGCATAAATCTGATGCCCATGTCTATGTTTAGACAAATGGGATTGGTGAAGTTAAACCAACAATAGTGACACTTCAACTAGCATGCTAATCAATAGCACGTCTTGAAGGAAAAATTTAAGATATTTTTGTACGTGTTGATAAATTTCTTTTTCCTTCTGACTTTCTTATTTTAGATTTTGTAGTAGATAAAAAAGCCCCTATCATTTTTGGAAGACTTTTTCTAGCGACCAAAAGAACATTAATTGATGTTCAGAAGGCAGAACTTACCATGCGAGTCCAAGACAATAAGGTAACTTTTAATGTTTTCAAAGTTATGAGATACCCTAATGCAGGAGAAGAATGCTCTGCTATGGATGAGACGAAATCGTCATTTCTGATGGATGATCCTTTGAAACAACTCTTAATACCAGAGATGCTAAGTGAAGATGAAAGAGATGGAGATCAAGTTAAATTGGAAACTAAATTGAAGGGATTCACTTCACAACCCCATTTCGAGTCTTTAGAGTTGGAATCTCGTTAGTATAAGCAGTTGAAAGTTTCAACTGAAGAACCTCCTAAGTTAGAGTTAAAGGTATTACCTTCTCGCCTTAAATATGTTTTTTTGGGTAACTCTTCTACTTTACTTGTGATTATTTTAGCTGAATTAGCTAAGAATCAAAAAGAGAAGTTGATTAATGTCTTGAAGAAATTCAAAAAGGCAATCGGTTGGACAATAGCTGATATCAGAGGTATTTGTAACACCCCTAACCCGTATCCGCCACTGGAATAGCGTTACAGAGCATTACCAAAAACTCAAAGCTTAAAATATTTAACTTCAAACATTTCATAAATTATGGCAATTATCAATCAAACTCATACATAATGTCCCTTAATCGAGCCATCGAGGACCTAGAAACATTTTACAAACGATTCAGGACTAAATCAGAAACATATAAATTTCATGGAAAAGTTAAAAATTTTCACACTGCAGGGGTCACACGGCTATGTGGACATTCGAAGTAGGGACACACGATCGTGTCCTAGCCCATGTCCGTGCCTGTTTAACTCTCTGACTTGGGTCACACAGCCAAGCCACACGCCCGTGTGTCAGGCCATGTGCTAGGCCGTGTAACTGCCTGAGTTGCAACCCTTTGAAACCTACAGGGGACACACGGCTGAGACACACGCCCGTGTATTAGGCCATGTGGACAGGAAATAGGTCATTTTCAAGCCATTTCTTTCACCCAAACCATGCTTACACCTACAAGCCATTTGCACATAATTTCAAGTTTCAAAATATGCCTAAAACATGCGTAATAAAGCTAGATCAATATGGTATTTGTCTGAACAACAAATATGCCCAAAAGGCACCTCAATCACAACAACCAAACATGTTTAAACATTTGCATAGTCATTAACCAACCATACATTTCTCATCTAATTTCCTTACCAAACTTACCACCATGACCACATGCCAAAATCATACTCAAACATACCAAAATGGTCACTAAAACATACATCAACTTGACCATACCAACAACCATAAAAGCACCAAACTGCTAAAATATCATCAATCATAAAACCATATATATACATGTCAACAAGTTAACTAGTTCATCAACCAAAATACCATATACAAGCCAAACATAATGGCCACTTCATTAAGCACAAAACACCTATACATGTCATTATAACCATCACTCAAAAATATAAAAAAATCTACTGATATAGTCGATGGATAGTGTGATAGGTCTCTGACAAGCTTGCAACCCAAACGAGCTTCCGATTAGCTAAAAAACATAGAAAAGAACACAAAGTAAGCATATAATACTTAGTAAGTTCATAAATCATAAACAATGCTTACCATTTCAATGCATAAGCTTAAAGTAAACATGAAATAAACAAGCCTAAGCATCATTAACAATAAAAGTTAGTGATTACACACATAACTTAGCAAAAATCAGCACATGGTAAATTAGCTTCTATGAATATAGCATATAAGCATTCATACTTTTGATGAGCATAGCTATACACACTTTGATCATCAAAACCTCAAACCTTTCCATACCTTCATGACATTGCCAATCAGAACACGTATAATTCCTTCCCTTTATATGCCCATTGAACCACTTAGAATAATATCGAATACATAGGAATCTCACACAATGTGTGCTAACATATGGTCGAAACCATTTCTTTCCTTTTCCTTTACATAAATGCTCTCTCTCGAGCCATAAGTGGGTCTGCTCACATAAGCTATCGATCGAAATGTAGCTACATAGTGCTGTTCACAAAACTATCAAGTATCTGCAGCACATGCTGGAACTCAGCCACCAGTAGGACATTTAGGACCAGCACCCGAAACATGGTAACCCTAATGACATGTCATATGTATCCTAAATATTCCTAAGGTTCAAACAGGGCTCGGTAGTCGTCGAAACATCGTTGGATTTTCTGTCAAGACATGATAAGATAATATAACATAATAACATTTAAATCAAACACATTAAAATGTTATTTAAACGTACGAACTTACCTCAACCACAAAATGAAGAAATATGATAAACTAGTTCAACACTTTTTTTCCCTTGATCTAAATTCGTAACATGCTTAAATTGATCTAAATAATCAAATTCAATTCATTAAATAATCATTCTATTCTATTCAATGCAAAAATCACATTTTTACAAAATTACACTTTTGCCCCTATTATTTTGATTTCTTTACAGTTTAGTTCTTAAGCTCGTAAATTAAAATTCATGCAATTTCATCCCTACCCAAGCTAGTCAAATTTCATATACAACCATAGAAACTCATGCATTTCATCTTTTTCACAGTTTCACCTTGCATTTTACAAAATTACAAATAAATCCCTAATTGACATTTTCTACCAAAATCACTTTACAAAAGTTGTTTATAAATCAACAAGGATTCATTTTATTCTATCAAACTTTACAAACAACATGAATACATTCATGGAAAAACCCTAATCTTTTAACAATTTTGCAATTTAGTCCCTGGGCTAGCTAGATTAAGCTGCAACAACCTAAAAAACATAGAAATCATTAAAAACGGGATGAAAAATCTCACCATGCACCAAGTTTAGCTTAGCCGAATCTAACAAGCTTCCACGGAGGTTTCTAAGCTTAAAATTTTGGTGGATGGATGCATTTAGGAAGACAACACTTTTGTTTTCATCATCTTACTTACTTTATTTATTAACTTACTTTTTTATCCTTAGTATATAACCTTTAAATCACTTAATAAAGTGTCCATATATGTCCTCTCACATTATGGATGGTTTAATTACAAATAAATCCTCTAACCATTTAATATTATAGCTATTAGATCCATTTAGCTTATAAAACTCAAGTTTTACACCTTTTGCAATTTAGTCATTTTTACCAAATTAAGCATGCAAATGATAAAATTTCTTAACAAAATTTTTATACAATAATACTAACATGTTGTAGACATTAAAATAATAATAAAATAAATATTCCCGTATCAGATTTGTGGTCCCAAAACCACTGTTCTAATTTCACTGAAAACAGGTTGTTACAACTCTCCCCCTAAAAGAATTTTCGTCCCCAAAAATCTTACCAGTAAAAAGGTTCGGATATTGTTTTCTCATAGCTTCTTCTGATTCCCAGGTAGCCTCCTCTATATTGTGTCATTACCAAAGAACTTTCACTAAAGCTATGCTTTTATTTCTTAATTCTTTAACCTCTTGAGCTAAAATTCTGATCGGCTATTCGCTATACAACATATCAGGCTAAATCTCGACATCCACTGGTGAGAGAACATGTGAAGGGTCTGATTGGTACTGTCATAACATAGATACATGAAACACATTATGGATCTTTTCTAACTCCAATGCCAAAGCTAAATGATATGCTACTCTCCTGATTCTTTCAATAATCTCATACGACCTGATAAATCGTGGACTTAGCTTTCCTTTACGACCGAATCGAAAAAATTTCTCCTAGAGTGATACTTTCAAGAACAGTTTATCACCGACTTGAAATTCAATGTCTTTACGTTTTAAATCTACATATGATTTATGTCGATATGAAGCTACTTTTGAACTATCTTGAATTACTTTTACTTTTTCTTTAGTCTCTCGAATCAAATCAACCCCGTGAATCTTTTTCTCACTAAGCTCAGTCCAATGCAAAGAAGTTCGGCATTTACAACTGTATAATGCTTGATTCATAACTGTTATTAAACGTGACTCAACTAACAGTAGAAATTTCTCCCTGTTGCCTTCAAATTCTAAAATACAACACCGAAGCATGTCTTCAAGTATCTGAATTACACACTCAGACATACCATCGGTCTGAGGATGAAATGCAGTGCTAAAATGCAAACTCATACCTAGGGCATCATTTAATTTACTCCAAAATTGTGACATAAACCGCGGATATCTATCAGAAATAATAGAAACTGGTACCCCGTGCAATCTGACAATCTCAGCAAGCTAAAGCTCAACTAATCTTTCAAGAGAATAATCTGTATGAACTAGAATAAAATGTGTGGACTTAGTTAGATGATCGATAATAGCCCAATTTGCATCTTTTTTTCTCAGAGATAAAGGCAATCCCGATACAAAATCCATTGTGACATGCTCCTATTTCAATTCTGAAATCATCACTGGCTGTAACAAACCAGAAGGTACCTAATGTTCAACTTTAACTTGCTAACACACTAAACATCTCGATATGAACTCAGAAATATCTCGTTTCATACCCGGCCACCAATACATTTGTTTCAAATCACCATATATTTTTTGCTACCAGGATGAACAGACAAGCTACCACTATGAGCTTCATGCAAAATCTTCTAAATGAGATTTGAATTTCTTTTGAATGAAAATTCTGCCTCTGAAATATAAGCAATCATTGGATCCAATCTGAAAATCTAAATTTGGAGTCAACTCACTCTATTTCCATTTAGCTGATAACACATCATCGCATTTCTGAGCCTCGTTAATATGTTGTAAAAACATTGATCTAGCTTTCAACTCAGCTAAAATTGAACCATCAGCAGACAACGTCAATCGCGTATTTAACACTCGCAAAGCAAACAAAGACTTTCTCCTCAAAGCATCAACAACTACATTTGCCTTTCCTAGATGATAATAAATAATCAAATCATTGTCTTTCAATAGCTCGAGCCATCTGTGCTATCTCAGATTCAAATCTTTCTATGACATTAAATACTTCACACTTTTGTGATCTGTAAAGATGTGACATTTTTCATCGTACAAATGATGTCACCAAATCTTCAATGCAAACACAATAGCTGCAAGTTCTACATCATACGTCGGATAATTCTTTTCGTGCGACTTCAACTGTCTAGAAGTATAAGCTATCAATTTACCTTCATGCATCAAAGCACAGCCTAAACCATTTAAAGATGCATCACTAAAAATCACAAATTCTTTACCCAACTCAGGCTGAACTAACACCGGTGCCTCAGTTAACAATGCTTTCAACTGATTGAAACTTTGCTAGCATTTCTCAGACCACTCAAATTTCACATCTTTTTGCAACAATCTCGTCATCGGTGTAGAAATCATCGAGAATCCCTTAACGAACCTTATGTAATACCTGACTAATCCCAAAAAACTTGCAACCTCAGATACATTTCTCAAAGGTTTCCAATCAACAACAGTTGAAATTTTGCTCGAATCAACTCTGATGCCCTTGACTAATAAACATGTCCCAGAAATCTAACTTCCCAAAGCCAGAATTCACATTTGCTAAACTTGGTGAACAATTGCTTTTCACGCAGATTTTGCAATACAAATCTCAAATGCTTGGCATGCTCGGCATGCTCGGACTCATCTCGTGAATAAATCAAGATATCATCAATGAATCCTACAACAAATTAGTCTAGATATTGTCTAAAAATTTTGTTCATTAAATTCATAAATACTGCAGGTGCATTAGTTAAACTAAATGGCATCACAAGAAATTCATAATGTCCGCATCTGGTCCTGAACATAGTTTTTGGCACATCTGAATCTTTAACACTCAACTGATAGTAACCAGAACAAAGATCAATCTTCGAAAATACTGTTGCACCTTTCAACTGATCAAACAGATCATCAATACGCGGTAATGGATACTTACTCTTGATCGAAACTTTGTTGAGCTGATTGTAATCAATACATAATCTCATAGATCTATCATTTTTCTTAACGAATAGAATAGGTGCACCCCAAGGTGAGAAACTGGGTCTAGCAAAACCCTATTTGTCAACTCTTGCAACTATGCTTTCAACTCTATCAACCCATTAGGCGCCATTCTATAAGGAGCTATCGATATCGAAGATGTTCCCGGTACTAACTCAATAGTGAACTCAACCTCTCTGATCGGTGGTAGCCTGGGTAACCCCTCTGGAAACACATCTGGATAGTCGCATACCACAGAACTGATTCTAGCTTCAACTCAGAAACTCTTGAATCAAATACGTAAGCAAGATATACATCACATCCTTTTCTAACATATATCTGAGTTGACATAGCCGATATAACATTAGGTATACCACCTAAGCTATCTGATTCAATTTGAAGCTTTTCACCGTTCTAACACTTTAACACAATAAGCTTTCATCTACAGTTCGCAATATCATCATGCAAAGTCAGCCAATCCATACCCAAAATCATGTCAAACACATCAAATGGTAACAACATCAAACCGGCCAGAAAGTTACAAACCTGAATCATCAACAGACAGTTTTTACAAACCTTATCAACTAACACATGCTAACCTAGGGGGTTCGATACTTTAACCACGAATTCAGTGGACGTAACACGTAAATTTTTACTTGACACTAAATTCGTGCATACATACGAATGTGTTGATCCCGGATCAATCAAAGCAGTAACATCAGTTTCAAAGATAGAAAATGTACTAGTAAAACAATCTGGCGCTAAAGCTTCCTCTCGTGCTCGGATATCATAAGCTCTAGCCGGTGCCCGTGCCTCGAATCTTACAGTAGAGTCCTTGGTCCCACTGCGGCTATTATCCACATTTCTAGGGTTCCTTGGTGGTCTCTCTCTTGCAATTGTGTTACTCGGTCGGACAATCTGACTCTTTTTTTGGGGTAACTCAGGGCAATCTCGAATAAAGTGCTCATGCAAACTAATCAGTTGTTTAAAATCACAGCAATAATCTGCAAGTATAGTAGACAAATATGAGTTTGTCGGATATCGATCCCATGAGGATGGTTGTCTTTTGTCTATCAATGTCAGGGAAATAAATAGATGGAAACGAGATAAATTTTAAGAGTAGTTGTCAAAGAAATAACTCAAAAAAATAAGATAAAATATGATAATAATAAACTAGAATCCCCAATGTAAATATTCAACAAAATGCTAAGTGCTCACAATGTATAAAAAGTTAGGTCATTATCAATGCAATAAATTGTAATGAATATTTTACCAAGTTAACTTCTATATTTAATCAAAGACTTAAACATGCACATTAGCCACACCTTTCGATGATGGCTATGGAACACAATTAAGAACAAGTCGATTAAATTCCTCTAATCCTCAAGCAACTTGAGTTGTCATACTAATCAGCTTGAACTATCGCTGCACCTTCCAGTGTCAGTGACCGCAATAACACTTCCGTGCTAAAAACATTCAAACCCAAAAATTAACAATAGAAACAAGATTGAATAAAATAACATTTAACCCAGAAATCATGTGTACTTCCATACTATCATGAAATGGAAAGTAATCACCAATGTTTAGAAAAGAAAAATAAAAGAAACAAGTGGATAACACTATTTTTAGACAACTCGACTTGAATCTCTCTATTCCCTCTTGTGCCGCACTCAAGGCTCCTCGTCAAAAGCTGGTCTAGATTCCTTTCACGTCGGTTCACCCGTAGGAGACTTAAGCTGCCATAGCTGAAAGCTTCAAAAGATAGGTTGAAAAAAATAATAATCCCCCCAAAAAACTCCTCTCTCTCTCTCTTCTTTTTATGTGAATATTTATATTTTTCCCTAAATAGCCTAGATGTCTTTTCATCATAATCATGCTGCCTCTGTACGTACAAGTTAGTTGTACCAGACTGGACAACTCACATATTTTTGTTCCTATCTGGACAGTTGTCAAGTGCGATGACAATTCTAGGTGCAATCTGAAAAAACTCATGCAGCGACATCAGTACCAAAACATGACAAAATTAAGGATAAATAAACTAAGATCCACTGAGTTATAAAATGTAAATTACTGAACTGAAAATGCTAAAATATGTGCTAAAGGTAACTAAATGGGAACAAATTAACCAATAAGCAAGGTGAAAATTATGTTCTTTCTAGTACATCACACCCCCAAACTTGAGTTTTTACTTGTCCTCAAGTAAAACATAAATTGGCAAGGCTACACAAGAATTCACTAAGGCAAATGATTACTCTAGCAACTTGAATCACCTAAAATCCCAATGAATGATTCACATTCGGATGATAGAATATTACATCCACAATACACCTACTTTGGAGTGTCTCTTATTCATAACTATATATACATATAAGTAGCTGTAAAAGGCAGATTCATTCAAGATTCAAGGAATGCTACTAGTCATCCATTACTAATGCAACCTAAATCATTCATCAAAGAATTGAAGATACAACATTCAGTCAAATTTATCTGACTTATTCATTGATAGTTCACATGATTTAAGAATTAAGCATTGAATGTAACAAAATTTTTCAAACACATTTGCATTAACCAAAAATAAACCTTGATGCTTCATTAACATAAATTTTTTTTCAAATGTGGGTGTATTTCCAAACCCCATATGCATTCCCCCAAACTTAAAGTTTGCATTGTCCCCAATGCACTAATCATTAAAATGTGATGATAATAAAAATGCAACGACAATGTGCACTAACAAAATTAAAATTATAGCTACATACAATGCATGAATACGACAACTAAAACTTAAAATAAACTAACTCAGCTTTCCTCGGCCATCAATGTGGCTGCATGATGTTTCTTCTTCCACCTCTTTTTCTCCTCCTTCTTGTGCTTTTTTTCTTTGGAGTGTTTTCTCTTCTTTTCTTTGGGCTTCGTATGATCCTCGAATCACTCCCCAATTTTTGGCACTACCCCCGCATCATCTACTGCTTCTTGTGTAGGACGGGTCACCTTGAGTGGTTAAGTATAGACTACTATTGCGAATTAATATGGTGCTCCTCACTTGTTACCTCTACTGCTTCCGCCGATCTAGCTCCATCTCGCTCTAGATTATCATTAGTTGCATCCACAAACGTGGAAGCATTGACAATGTTTTCAACAGATTCCTTGGCCTTCTCGTTCACAACTTCAACACGGACGTCCTCCTCTTCCACAGCAACTTCCTCCTCAACAGTAAACGCCTCTTAACCAGTAATGACGTCACCCTCGACTAGGTTATCAATCCTTTGCATGCACTCCTCTACGTCCCTAGAGTCCTTTTCTTTCTCAATATCAGAGACATGCACAATGGGAGGGGATTCCATCGATCTGTTTCAGTCCCTTAAGTCATCTTCCTTAGAGGAGGGTTCATACTTTCAGATGATCGGTGGGAACACTGGAAATTCTAGGAGTGGGGTCAAGCTTAAGTGACGTAATGCGACTACAATAGAGTTGGTATAGGCCCTAGTATAAGCGAAGAACAAATTTTGTGATTTGTCCATATCCTCTATTGTAGCGACAAGCCTGATCTGCTTATTACTGATAGATCTAATGTCTCGATATCCTTTATTTTGCGTAGCAATGAAATGTCTGCAGTCAAGTTTGTTCCCTTTCTTTCTGCTTTGGTTTTTCCTTTCCTTGTATTACTTGTCCCTGCCTCCTTCATTGTTGGCGTATCTTTGCCACAAGTCAATCTTTTAATAGAGGCTTCATTGGTCGGGCCCTTATTTTCCAAGACCTCTTAATCATCACGGGGGATGATCCTTTTCGACTGGCACAATAGCATCACCAACCATGGGAAAACCAAAATTCCAGTTTGCCTTGAGACGCAATCAGTAATTTCCTAGTGGAGTATTACGCCGACATCAATTTTTCTGCCCTTGAAAATTGGATGTATCAGGCACATTCTATCAAGGTTGACTGTGGTGCTATGAGTAGAGGGCAATAGCCTGCAATTGACAAAATGAAACCAGATTTTGCTTTGCAATGTCAGGAAGCAGTGGTGCATCCTCAATGCACCCATCCACAATACTCCTTCGACACATAAATCCTTCACCAACAGGTCTCTTTTATCGTCTGTGATATCCTCAATAAACTCAGAGTGTTTAGTGCTGTACAGCTTATTGATTTTTGTAGCATCCCATGGGATTAAGCCTTCTTGAACAAAAATAAACTCCAACTCATGGTCATAAATTTTAGCATAAAACTCACATGCCAATGAAGGATAATAGCTTCTAGGATGCGTGCAGAAAGTCTCTCACTTCAACTTAGAGATGGTTTTGGAGACTTACTTGCCCAAGTCTTGCTGTTGCGAAAGGAGAATACCCTATTCTGGATGGAAATGTTACTTCAAAATGTTGCCTTGAAACCAGTTCTTGGCCTCTTTTATTAAAAAGATCACCGGCTCCTTTTTCTCGGTTGGCATGGAGGATTCTGACTCACGAACTGTAGTTGCAGAGGATGAGTGTTCTGTAATAGGCTTGGTGGATTTCTTGACTAATCTTCTAGTTCTTGCCATATTCTGGTTGTTCTGTGGAGTAAAGATGGTTTAAAGTTGTAAAGGTACGAGCTTTTGAACAGAAAAGTGAATAAAATTGGCTAATTTGTATGTGTTATAGTCGGTATAGTTAAGAGGGGTTTATAATAAGTGAAAGAAAGAGATGGAAAGGCGTGATTTTTCTGAAGTGAAATAAAGCTGGCGGGAATTATTACGTCCAATAGGAATTGCGCCCGCTCAGACAAATCAAACAGCTAGGTGACTTCTGATCAAACGGTAGGATCTAAAATTTTTGATCTGCCCTCATTCTTGCTGAGTCAAAAGTGACAGTACAATAGTACGAACTGCATTGACAATAAAGCCCAAATGCGTCGACAATGGTACCTAATTATTCTACAAAAATAGAAATAAAAAATAAAACAAACTTGAACAGAAACAAAAATAAAATAAAAATAAAAATACATAATAAATTTCATAAGAATTACAATTTTTCAACCAATTTAATGGTCCTTGCCTGCTTGTGATCAATATTCCGAAGATAATGTTTCAATCTTTGGCCATTCACTTTGAACTGGTATCCATCATTTAAATCTATGATTGTAACTGCACCATTAGGAAATACTTTGACAACTTCGAAAGGTCAAGACCAACAAGAGTGCAATTTACCTAGGTGCAATTTCAATCTAGAATTGAATAATAAAACTTGTTGACCCGCGATAAATTATCGCTGCAAAATAATTCTGTCATGTCATCATTTGGTCTTTTCTTTATAAATTGTCACGCTTTCCTAGGAATTTCACCTAATCTCCTCTAGTTCAATGATATCCAACAGCCTTTACTTTCTAGCAACTTCATAGTCCATGTTCACTTGCTTAATTACCCACATTACTTTGTGCTCCAATTCAAATGGCAAGTGACATGCTTTCCCAATAACCAATTGATACGGCGACATCCCTAATAGAGTTTTGTATGATGTCGCAATGCCCATAAAGCGTCATCTAGTCTAGAAGACCAATCTTTCCTCGAAGGGTTCACAACCTTCTCAAGAATTTTTTAATTTTTTTATTCGATACTTTGGCTTGTCCATTAGTTTGTAGATGACAAGTAGTAGCCATTATTAACTCCATATCTCTTCAGTGCGACTGCCACTTGGTTGCAATGAAAGTGTGTACCCTGATCACTAATCAATGCCTTTGGTGTGTAAAGCGGGTGAGTATAAGCTTGTGAAAAAATTTTAACCACTATCTTTGCATCATCCTTTGGGACTGCAACAGCTTCAACCCACTTTGAGACGTAGTCAATAACTACTAATATATATAAAGATTTCCAAATGAACTTGGAAATGGTTCCATAAAATCCATACCCCAAACATCAAACAATTCAACCTTTATAATTGGCTGCTGTAACATTTCGTTGCGTCGGGATATAGAACCAGTGCGCTGACACCTATTGCATTGATTTACAAAATTGTGGGTGTCTTTGAATAATGAAGGCCAGTAGAATCCTAATTGGAAAACCTTAGCAGCAGCTCGTATGCCACAGAAAGGACCTCCATAAAAAGCATCATGATAGTGCTTTAGGATTGAAATCATCTCCTCTTCTGAAATACAATGCTGAATGATGTTGTCATTGCATACCTTGAATAAATACGGCTCGTTCCAATGATACTTCACTACTTCACGAAGAAATCTTTCTTTTTTATGGCCTATGAGACCCAATGGGAGTTTTCCACAGACAAGATAATTAACCAAATTCTCATACCAAAGGGTTGCATCTATAGCAAATAACTTCTCATCTGGGATTGAGTCGATAATTTGAAGTATGTTTCTATCTTCGCTGTCAACTTCCAATCGAAACAGATGGTCTGCAACTTGATTCTCTAAACCCTTGTGGTCTTTTATCTCGATGTTGAATTCTTGCAAAAGTAAGACCCAGTGTATTAGTTTTGGTTTTGCATCCTTCTTCACAAAAAGTTATCTCAACTTCGAGTGATCAGTAAATATAGTAACCTTTGCACAAAACAAGATAAGATCAAAACTTTTCGAAAGCAAAGACTACAGCCAACAATTCTTCCTCTGTAGTGGTATAGTTGATTTGAGCCTCTGTAAGAGTTTTGCTAGCATAACAGGTGGCATGAAATATTTTTCCCTTGAGTTGTCCTAGAACAGCACCCATAGCAATTTCGCTTGCATCATACATAACTTCAAAAGGTTAAGACCAATCTGGTGCAACGACAATGGGTGCATTTACTATCTGTGTCTTTAATTGAATGAATGCCTCTAGACATGCATCATCAAAAAGGAATTTTTGATTCTGTTCCAGCAATGAGCATAAGGGCTTTGCAATTTTTGAAAAATCTCTAATAAATCTTCGGTAAAACCTCGCATGCCCAAGAAAATTGTGAATACCTTTCACATTTTTTGGTGGAGGTAATTTCTCAATGATTTCCACTTTAGCTTTGTCTACTTCAATACCTTGCCTAGAGATGCGATGGCCTAACACAATGCCTTCAGTTGCCATGAAATGGCATTTTTCCATATTTAGAACAAGATATGTGTCTTCGTATCGCTGCAATACTTTATCCAAATTGTCAGCACAATGATAAAAATCATTCCCATAGACTGAGAAATCATTCATAAAAACCTCTAAAGAATCTTCAATCATATCTGAGAATATTACCATCACGCACCTTTGAAATGTGGTTGGTGCGTTACAAAGACCGAAAGGCAAACAGCGAAAAGCAAAAGTACCAAAGGGACAGGTGCAAGTTTTTTTCGCTTGATCCTTTGGTGCAATAACAATTTGATTGTACTCAGAATAGCCGTCTAAGAAGCAGTAATAGGCTCTTCCAATAAGCCTGTCCAACATTTGGTCAACGAAAGGAAGTGGGAAGTTGTCCTTCCTTGTGGCAGTATTAAGTTTACGATAATCCATACAGAGTCGTCATCCCGTTAGAATATGTGTATGAATTAATTTGTCTTTGTTGTTGCTAACCACAGTGATGCCACTCTTTTTAGGAACGCATTGCACTGGACTTACCTAATTGCTATTAGAAATAGGGTAAATAATTCCACCATCAAGCCATTTTATAATTTCTTTCTAAACAACTTCCTTCATCTTCTCGTTTAATCATATTTTTTGCTCAATCAACTGCTTGCCTTTATCTTCCAACTTGATCTTGTGCATGCAAAAAGATGGACTAATGCCTCAAATATCAGTAATACTCCAAGCAATAGCTCATTTATGTTGCTTAAGAATATGGACCAATTTCTCTTCTTGAGCTACATCTAGTGTTGCAGAGACAATAACTAGGAGAGTATTGTTATCACTGAGAAAGAAGTATTTAAGATGAGTAGGTAGTGGTTTCAATTCCAGAGTAGGAGCTTCGTTGATAGATGGCTTGAAAATTGGAGCTGTTTTGTGTCATTAGGTAGTGTACTTGGCGGTCAAGTATTGAGATTCGAAGCAAGTTGTCTTAATTGTGCCTCCAACGCCCGAATAGAAGATGAATTCCCTTGTACAATAGCTTCTGTGCGAGTAATATGCTCACGCATTAAAGCCTTAAGAGCAGCTAACGGGTCGGAAAGAAAAGCTTGCATGTACTATTGTCGTCGATGTTCTAGAACATGCTAATTCGACATTGAAAAGTGTTGTGACTGTGTCTGATTCTAGTGTAGATACATCTAACTTTGTTGTGGATGTATCTGAGTATGCTGATTGTAGTTTTGCTGTTGTTGTTTGTAATTCCCTTGTCTTGGATTATAATTTCCTTGAGCAAATATATTCCCATATCAAAATGTCGCAGCATTTTGTCCAGCATTCTGAGTTCCCCAAGATAGTTGATTACGTACAGAATTAGCATAAGAGATGCCATAAGAATTGTTGCGGATGTTACTAACATAAAAGGCATTCTCTGCATGTTGTGGACAATGTTCATAGCTGTGGTTGTCACTGCAAATCTCATAGTAAAAGGTAGGGACACCAACTTGTTGAGCGAATTGTATAGGTGCAACATCACTAGTCTCTTGCATATTTTATATCATATTCGCAAGAGAAGAAACTTGAGCACTAAGTGCAGATATTGCGTCCAATTCAATAACTCCCAGAGTAGCTTTTCCTTGCACAGCTCTAGAGATAAGATATTGATAATCATTCTGAGCAATTCTCTCAAGAATTCCAATAGCGTCATTATAAGTACAATCCAGTAGAGGACCATTGGCTGATGCGTCGGCAAGATTCCTCGTGTGTGAATTTAGCCCATTATAAAAAAAATCTCAATTTATGTTTCCTGTTGAATGCCTTGCATGGGACAACGTCGAAGAAAATATTTATAACATTCCCATGTGGTGTGAAGATTCTCATCATCTAGCTGATGATAAGCTATAATATCATTTCGGAGACGAGCATTCATTGTCGGTGGGTTAAATCGCAAAACAAACTATGTTGCTAGTGCAATCCAAAAAGTAATTGATCCAGCAGGTAGCCCAAGGAACCAAGTACGAGCTTATCCTTGTAGGGAATAAATGAATAATTGCATCTTCAAAGCGTTATTAGGAACACCTTGTTGACTAAAGGAAGCACAAATGAATAAAAATGATTTAAGAAGTTCTCGTGCATATTCATGTGGCAATTCAGCATATTGCCCATTAGAATTCAGCATTTAAAACATTATTTGCTTGAGTTAAAAATTTGCAGCCTAGATTGCTGGCCTAACAACTCCCGGTTGTAAGTTATCTAAGATAGGTACTACAAAATCTCGTATAGTCCTGTCTTGTATTTGAGCGCCTTGTGGAAATGGTGTGTCATTAGCATTTTGTTGTTGTATTAAGGGTATAACTTCATAGTTTCTTGGTAAAGCCACATTCATTTATTCTCGAAGTCTCCTCCGAGTAGTTCTTTCAATTTCTGGATCAAAATCGGTAATAAACTCTAAATTTATTCAGGTCATATAACTCCTTAAACAAACAGTGAAAATGGCAACAAAAAGAAAACAAGTTAGCAACAACTAAATATTATGAAATAAAAACAAACAAAAATAAACATCAAACAAACGCCATCCCCAGCAACGGCGTCAAAACTTGATTGGTTGTTTAACGTCACAGCAATAATGTGCAAGCGTACACTGTCAATGCAAGTATAGTAGATAGATATGAGTTTATTAGATACCGATCCCACAAGGATGGTTGTCTTTTGTCTATCAATGTCAGTGCAATAAATAGATAGAAATGAGATAAATTGTAAGAGTAGTTGTCGAAGCAATAACTTGAAAACAATAAGATAAATAATGATAATAATAAACTAGGATCCCCAACGTGAATATTCAACAAAATGTTAAGTGCTCACAAGGTATAAAAAGTTAGGTGATTGCTAATACAATAAATTGCAATGATATCTTACCAAGCTTAACTTCTATATTTTATCAAAGACTTAAACATGCACATTAGCCACACCTTCCGATGATGGCTATGAAACACTATTAAGAACAAGTGGATTAAATTCCTCTAATCATCAAGAAACTTCTGTTGTCATGCTTGTTAGCTTGAACTATCGATGCACCTTCTAGTGTCAGTGACCGCAATAACACTTCTGTGCTAAAAACATTCAAACCCAAAGATTAATAGTAAAAGCAAGATTGAATAAAATAACATTTAACTGAAATCATGTGTGCTTCCATATTAACATGAAATAGAAACTAATCACCAGCGTTTAGAACAAAATAAAAGAAACAAGCGGACAATACTATTCCTAGACAACTCGACTTGAATCTCTCTATTCTCTTATGTGCCGCACTCAAGGCTCCTCGTCAAGAGCTGGTCTGCATCCCTTTCATGTCGGTTCACCCATAAGAGACTTAAGCTACCATAGACAAAAGTTTCGAAGGATAGGTTGAAGAAGATGATAATCCCCCAAACAACTCCTCTCTCTCTTTTTTTCTTTTTATGTGAATATTTATATTTTCCCCCAAATAGCCTAGGTGTCCTTTCATCAGAATCATGTTGCCTCTGTACGTGCAAGTTAGTTGTACGAGACTGAATAGCTCACATATTTTTGTTCCTATCCGGATAGCTGTCAGGTGCGGCAATAATTCTGGGTGCAATATAAAAATACTCATGCAGCGACATCAGTACCAAACATGACAAATTAAGGATAAATAAGCTAAGATCCACTGAGTTATAAAATGTAAATTACTGAACTGAAAATGCTAAAATATGTGCTAAAGATAACTAAATAAGAACAAATTAACCAATAAGTAGGGAGAAAACATATGTTCTTTCTAGTACTATTGCGAACTACATCTGAAACACGCCCCATCTTTCATCCTACACTCACCAAAGTGTCGACGTCTACACTATTAACAATCAGGCTTATTGACTTTAACACTGCCTATGCTCGCTACGAACGTAGCTTCAGCTTTTGAACTTGCATGTTGTTTACCTTGATATCTACTAGAATATCCCACTGAAGCAGTCGAAGGGGTATGATGTTCT
Organism: Gossypium hirsutum; assembly: GCF_007990345.1. Lineage (NCBI taxonomy): Eukaryota > Viridiplantae > Streptophyta > Magnoliopsida > Malvales > Malvaceae > Gossypium > Gossypium hirsutum. The sequence goes on from NC_053442.1 coordinate 34,297,348, forward strand.
TGCAATTTCTTCGATGTCGACTGATATGACTTTCCCGTTGATCTCTTTCTCGAATCTCTAACTTCATAATCTGCTTTTCTCTTTTCTTTGCTAAGCTCTTCGGCTTTGTGCACTCGATCAACTAAAACAACAAATTATTTTAGTTCAAGTATCCCGACTAACAGCTTTATGTCTTCATTTAACCCGTCTTCAAACTGCTTACACATAGCAACTTCGGTTGGAATACATTCCTAGGCATACTTACTCAGTCTAACAAATTCTCTTTCATACTCGGACACTGTCATTCGGCCTTATTTAAGCTCAAGAAATTCTTTGTGTTTCTGATCAAAAAATCTCTGACTTATATATTTCTTTCAGAATTCAGTTTGAAAGAATTCCCAATCTATCCTCTCTCTCGGCACCACTGAAACTAAAGTGTTCCACCAGTGATAAGTAGAATCTTTTAGTAGAGATACAACACATTTTACACACTCTGTCGGTGTACAAGATAACTCATTGAAAATTCTGATCGTGTTTTCTAATCAGAAGTCGGCTCTCTTCGGATAGTCTTCAACTGTAGCCCTAAATTCCTCAACCCCATATTTACAAATTTTATCAACTGGCGGCTTACTAACTCGTAATGGTTCCAAACCTTGAAGAACTATGGGGATCAATTGGGGAACATGTGGGGGTGGAGGTCATTAAGTTGTCGGGTTCATTCGTACAAACTCGGTAAACCATTCATTCATCAAATGGAGGAAGGTTCCTTAGCCTCTCCTCCTTGGCCCTCAGATACGAGCCTAGTGCCACTCGACTCTGCTCCATGAACAGAGGCTTGCGCGTTACTCTGAACTTCATTGCAGTCGGCTCGGTTTGATGTCATTACTATATGAAAGCATAAGTTCAAATGAGTCAGGAGTTATCACACTATCACAAGTTATATAATGGCATGTATTTCTAGACTCGTACACGCTACGTTCAGCCCAAGAATCGACTAAGCCGTAGCTCTGATACCACTAAATGTAACACCCTCAACCCGTATCCTCGTCGAAATAAGGTTACGGAGCATTCCAAAAAATCAAAGCTTAAAACATTTAACTTCATACATTTCATAAATTATGGTAATTATCAATCAAACTCATACATAATGTCCCTTATTCGAGCCCTTGAGCCCTAGAAACACTTTAGAAAAGATTCAGGACTAAATCAGAAACATATAAAATTTCATGGAAAAAGTTAAAATTTTACACACTACAGAGGTCACACGGTCGTGTGGACATTTGAAGTAGGGACACAAGGCCATGTCCCAGCCCGTGCCTATACCCATGTAACTCCCTGGCTTGTGTCACACGGCTAAGCCAAACGCCCATGTGCCAGATCGTGTAACTCTCAAAATGGCTTCAAATGACCGTGTGCCAAGCCCTGTGCTAGGTAACTCTTTGACTTGCAACCCTTTGAAACCTATAGGGGACACACGGCTGTGTCGCATGGCCATGTGTCACACAAGGATGAGATGCACGTCCGTGCCTTAGACCGTGTGGATAAGAAATAGGTCATTATCAAGTCATTTCTTTCACCTAAACCATGCTTCCACCTACAAGCCATTTACACATAATTTCAAGCTTTAAAATACGCTTAAAACATGCATAATAAAATCAATATGGTATTTTTCCAAACAACCAATATGCCCAAAAGGCACCTCAATCACAACAACCAAACATGTTTAAACATTTGCATTGTCTAGCCATTAACCAACCATACATTTCTCATCTAATTTCCTTACCATACTTATCACCATGACCACATGCCAAATCATACTCAAACATACCAAAATGGTCACTAAAATATGCATCAACTTGACTATTCCAACATTAAACATAAAAGCACCAAAATGCTACAATATCATCAATCACAAAATCACATATATAAATGTCAACATGTTAACTAGTTCATCAACCAAAATACCATATTTAAAACCAAACATAATGGTCACCTCATCAAGCACAAAACACATATACATGCCATTATAACCATGACTCAAAAACATAAAAAATCTACTGATATAGTCGATGGATACTGTGATAGGTCTCTGACAAGATTCCAACCTGAACGAGGTACCGATTAACTAAAAATACATAAAAAAGAACACAAAGTAAGCATATAATGCTTAGTAAGTTAGTAAATCATAATCAATGTTTACCGTTTCAATGCATAAGCTTAAAATAAACATGAAACAATCCAACAAAAATTGGCACAAGCCTAAGCATCATTAACAACACAAGTTAGTGATTAAACACATAACTTAGCAAAAATCACCACATGGTAAATTAGCTTCCATGAATATAGCATATAAGCATTCAAACTTTTAATGAGCATAGTTATACAAACTTTGATCATCAACACCTCATTCCTTTGCATACCTTCATAACATTGCCAATCAGAACACGTATTGTTCCTTCCCTTTATATACCCACTGAACCACTTAGAATAATATTGGATACACGGGAATCTCACACAATGTGCGCTAACATATGGTCGAAACCATTTCTTTCCTTTTCCTTTACATAAATGCTCTCTCTCGAGTCATAAGTGGATCTACTCACACAAGTTGTCGGTCAGAACATAGCTACACAGTGCTACTCACACAAGCTGTCAAGCATCCACAACACAATCCAAAACTCAACCACCGGTAGGACATTCAGGACCAGCACCCAAAACATGGTAACCCTAATGTCATGTCATTTGTATCCTATATATTCCTAAGGTTCAAACGGGGCTTGATAGTCCTTGAAACATCGTTGGATTTTTTGTCGAGACATGATAAGATAATATAACATAATAACATTTAAATCAAACGCATTCAAATGCTGTTCAAACGTACGAACTTACCTCTATCACAAATGAAGAAATATGACCAACTAGTCCAACACTTTTCCTTTCCCTCAATCTAAATCCGTACGATGCCTAACTTGATCTAAATAATCAAGTTCAATCCATTCAATAATCAAAAATCAGATTTTTACAAAATTACATTTTTCCCTTATTATTTTGATTTCTTTACAATTTAGTCCTTAACCTCGTAAATTAAAATTCATTTAATTCCATCCCTACCCAAGCTCAACCATAGCAACTCATGAATTTCATCTTTTTCACAATTTCACCTTACATTTTACAAAATTACAAATAAATCCCTAATTGACATTTTCAACCAAAATCACTTTACAAAAGTTGTTTATAAATCAACAATGATTCATTTTCTTCCATCAAACTTCATAAAAAAATATGAATACATTCATGGAAAAACCCTAATATTTTAACAAATTTGCAAATTAGTCCCTGGGCTAGCTAGATTAAGCTACAACGATCTTAAAAACATAGAAATCATTAAAAAAAAGGGATGAAAAATACTCACCATGCACCAACTTTAGCTTAGCCGAATCTAACAAGCTTCCATGGCGGTTTCTAAGTTTAAAATTTCAATGGATGGATGCATTTAAGAAGACAACACTTTTTTTTTCATTATTTTACTTAGTTTATTTATTAAATTACATTTTTAACCTTAACATATAACCTTTAAATCACGTAATAAAGTGTCCATATATGTCCACTCACATTATGGATGGTTTAATTACAACATAAACCCTTTAAGGAATAAATATCATAGCTATTAGATCCCTTTAGATTATAGAACTCAAGTTTTGCACCTTTTGCAATTTAGTTCTTTTTACCAAATTAAGCATGCAAATGATAAAATTTCTTAACAAAATTTTGATACGATAATACTAACATGTTGTAGACATTAAAATAATAATAAAATAAATATTCTCACATCAGATTTGTGGTCCCAAAACCACTATTTTGATTTCACTGAAAACAGATTGTTACAGTATTAGCCCATCTTTTTACATGCACAAAATAATCCTGGAAGGTGGTGAAAAAGGCACTATTGATGGCCAAAGAAGGTTAAAACCCATAGTGAAAACAGTAGTCAAGAAGGAGATCATCATGTGGTTAGAAATCATTTAACCCATCTTAGATAGCTCTTGGTTGAGTCTAGTCTAATGTGTGTCGAAGAAGGGTGGCATCATAATTGTAAAAAATAAAAATAATGAGTTGGTCCCAACTACAATTGTTACAGGTTGGAGAATTTGTATTGATTATCGTAAGTTAAATAAGGCAACTCGAAAAGATCATTTCCTATTGTCGTTTTTAGATCAAATGCTAGATAAACTTGCAGGGCACGATTGCTATTGTTTTCTTGATGGATACTCAGGATACAATTAGATCCTTGTAGCCCTAGAAGATCAGCATAAGATAATCTTTGCTTGTTTATATGCTTGCTTTCATGCGTATGCCTTTTGGTTTATGTAATGCACTTGTAACTTTTCTGCGATGTATGATGGCTATATTCATTAACATGTTTGAAAAAAATTTGAAAGTGTTTATGGATGACTTTTCTGTGTTTGGAGACTCTTATGACAACTGTTTAGATAATTTGGCCAAAGTGTCCAAATAATGCGAAAAGACACTTCATTCTTAATTGGGGGAAATGTCATTTCATGGTGAGAGAAGGCATTTTTTGGGATAGAGGATTACCAAATAAGGAATATGAGTTGACAAGTCAAAGATAGATTTTATCGAGAAACTCCCACCTCTAGTGTCTGTGAAGGGCATTAGGAGTTTTCTAGGACATGTTGGGTTTTATAAGAGATTCATTAAAGATTTCTCCAAAATCTCCAAACCACTTTGTAAACTATTAGAGAAAGATTTAGTATTCAATTTTAATGATGATTGTTCAACAGCTTTTGAAGAATTAAAGAAAAGATTAATTTCAGCACCAATCATCATTACCCCAGATTGGAGTTCACCGTTTAAACTGATGTGCAACACAAGCAACTATGCAGTATGAGTTGTTACTCGAACCTTAACAGGAGAACAATTAAATTATACGATAACAGAAAAAGAGCTACTTGCTATTATTTTTGCTTTTGAAAAATTTCGTTCATATCTTATAGGTACAAAAGTGACAGTTTATACTGATCACGCGACCATTAATTATTTATGTCAAAGAGAGATGTAAAACCATGATTAATTCGATGGATTTTACTACTCCACGAGTTTGATTTGGTGATATAGGATAGGAAGGGAATAGAGAACCAAGTGGCAGATTGTTTGTCTCGATTGGAGCAAAAAGATGAAACCCACTCCTCAGTTCCTATTAATGACTATTTCCCAAACGAACACATCTTCGAGGTAAGTCATTTCCATAAAGCTCCTTAATTTGCAGATTATGCTTACTCTTTATCTAGTGGTTTAATGTCGCCCAATTTGACATATCAAGAAAGAAGGAAATTATTTCATGATGTTAGATATTCTTTTCGGGAGGAACCATTTTTGTTTAAGCAATGTGCAGATCAGATGATTAGAAGGTGTAGCTAATATTTTATACCATTGCCATTCATCCCCAAGTGGGGGACATTTTGGAGGATTACGAACTATAGCCAAAGTATTACAAGCCAGTTTCTTTTGGCTGACCCTATTTAAAGATGCATATGCCTACGTAAAAAGATGTGATTAATGCCAAAGAGTCAGAAATGTGACCAGAAGGAATGAAATACTGCTAACCAACATACTTGTGGTAGAGTTATTTGATGTATGGGGTATTGACCTTCTTGGTCCCTTTCCTTCTTCTTATGGTAACAGGTACATCTTGGTAGCCGTTGACTATGTGTCCAAATGGGTGGAAATCGAGGCATACCCAACTAATGATGCCAAGGTAGTGATGTTATTCCTTCAAAAACATATATTTCCCAAAGCTATAATCAGCTATGAAAGTTCCCATTTCGTGAATAAATGGCTAAAGTAGTTGTTGGAAAAATACAATGTAAAGCATAAAGTTGCTATAGCTTACCGTCCTCAGACGAATGGTTAAGCTGAGTTTGCAAATAAAGAAATAAAAGGAATACTTGAGAAAGTAGTGCACCCAACTAGAAGAGATTGATCCCGGAGACTTGATGAAGCATTATGGGCCTATCAAACAACATTTAAGACTCCTTTAGGGATGTCTCCTTACAGATTAGTCTATGCTAAGCCATGTCATTTGCCATTGGAACTTGAGCTCAAACCCTACTGGGCTCGTAAATAACTCAGTTTAGACCTAAAATTCACTGGAGATAAACAAATGTTACAACTTAATGAGTTGGATGAGATGAAACTATTCTCTTACAAGAATGCCAAAATTTTTAAAGAAAAATAAAAAAGATGGAATGATAAGCACATGCACCCCAGTATGTTCAAAGCTTGACAACAAGTCCTTATCTTCAATTTTATATTGAAGTTTTTCCCAGGTAAACTTAAATCCCGATAGTCAAGACCCTTTACGATTAATCATGTTTTTCCATACGGAGTTATTGAACTCCAAAACAATAAAAGAGGTACATTTAAAGTTAACGGTCAACGACTGAAACATTACTAGACCGATAAAATCGAGCAAGAAAACACTTTGCTCATTTTAACCGATCCATGAAATTTTTCATGTCGAAAAACTATTACTTTTGTTAATAAATAAATTTTATTTTTATGTTTATTTTTATTTTATTTTATTTTATTTTTAATTTTATTATATCTTTTTAAGTTTATTTTTAATTAAATTTTTTAGATATGTTTTGTAAATAAATAAATAGGTAAATAGAAATAATAATGTAAATAGAACTCCTAATTAAAATTAAGTTAATATTTTAACTTAAATGAAATGAGGGTTATTTTTATTATTATTTTTCCTTCGTTATTTTTCTTTTCTTCTTTTGTTTTTTTAGCCACTGCCCACCTCACCGCCACCGTCATCTTCCACATCGCCGCCAACACCAGCCTAGTATGGTCTGAACAACAACAATTGACCCTTTAGCCCCATAGACTCGAGCACGTACGCACCCTCTAGTAGCAGGCCCTTGCGCACTGCTCTATTGCACACCATCAGCCACCATCGGCCATTTGCGATAGTCCTCACGCACCCTCGGCCTCTATCCATCAGGCCACCATTGGCCTCTATTGAGCGCAATCGTCCACCATTAGACACTTGTAGCAGTCATCAGCCTCTGTCAAGCGAAACCCATCGAGCCCTGTCAATCACCATCAACAAAAATCGGGCCCCATTTAGCCATGTGCACCAGCAGTCAACGACAGTAGCAAATTTTTTCGGCAATTCGATTAGTGATTGTGGTTGACCCCTCAACACTCGGCAAAACCTAATTGTCACCCCTAACCCATATTAAGGTAATTGTGGGATGTAATTTTTTCTACTAAGTGGTTTTTGTCTTGATTATTTTTGGAAGATGAATCAAAAAAGGAAGAATTTGGAGATTCAAGAGGAAGAGTTTCAACATTGGTTCCGAACCCAGGTGATAAGGGTCAGATACATCAAAATATTTAAGAAAAAACCCCTACTTCCAGAAAAGGGTTTTCAACTAGATAGTGAGTATGATGTACCAACACTTATCCGGGAAATAATTGAGAAACAAGGGTGGAAATTTGTATGTGATATTCAGTCTCCTCCTAAAGACAATATTGTCAGAGAGTTTTATGCCCACTTGAATTCGCCAACATTAACAATGCTACAAGTGCAAAGGAAAGATTTATCTTTATCATCAACAACAATTAATGTCATATGCAGTTTACCTGATGTTGATAATGATGACTATTCTGCCATGCTGGCCAATGTTAGTGAAGAGATGATTCAGGACATACTAAAATTCGTCATGATTCAAGGAGCCAAATGAACGACATCTAGACAAGGTACTCGTTACTACCGTAGGGAATATCTAACCCGAGAGGCAACGGCATAGTTCTACTTTATTCAATGATTATTATTCTTGCCTTTTCAAGTTGCACTGCTTTGATGATTCAAATGATTCTCCTATATTCTATATTGACTGGAAAGTTAATTAATATGGGGAGAATAATACTTAACGAAATTCAAGAGTGTATAGAAAGAAAAATAGGTTATTGTCATTTCCCATCACTCATTACTCTGATGTGTCGCCAAAATAACATACCAATGCGAGACATTGAAGAACCTTACAACAAAGGTATGATCATTGCCTATGATATCTCAAAGGCAGTGGTAAACATCACAAGGAAAAAATAGATAGTTCAGATTGATGAGGATGAGATGGTAAAACCAGAAGCCGATTTCAGCAGTACCAAACCACCAGATGATCCTGCACCAACCTTTATGTCTACTCAACCTTTTGCAAATTTGGTAAAACAGGAGTAAATTATGGATTTATTGCAGCATGTGAGCAAGCAGCAACAGAAGTACTGGAAGTATGCCAAGATTCGAGATGAATCAAATCAACTTGCTTTTCGGAGCTTATTTAAATCCTTCGATTACATTCCTGAGTTTTCAGATTCAATAATCAAGCCATGGAACCCAACTTGTAGAATCGGTCCTGAGGATTCCGCTACACCGAGGCAAGATGCTAGCATAGAAGGGGAGATAGACACAGATAGTGATAGGTCAATAAATAAATGATGTAACACCCCTAACCTATATTGGTCATTGGATTAAGGTTTCGAAGCATTACCGTACACACAAAACATTTAAACATTCATTACACCATTATAAACATAATATAAAACAATCGTTCACATACATGTCATCCCTAAATCGAGCCCTCTAGGCCTAAGAAATACATTAGAAACAATTCGGGACTAAATTGGAAGCATTTGGAAAGTTTAAAAAAATTTAGAATAATTTGACTACAGGGGTCACACGGCCGTGTCCCAACCCGTGTCCTCACTCGTGTAACTCTCTGAGTAGGGTCACACGCCCGTGTGACAGGTTGTGTGTTAGGTCGTGTAACTACTTGACTTGCATGCAATAAAAGCTACAGGGGACATGAATTTGCCCAAAATCAAGCCATTTCCAAAACCAATTCATGCATGATTCTTTAGACCAATTGTGCACATATTCAAGGCATCAAGACCCTATCAAAACATACATATAAATACCAGTTCAAAAGTCCTAAATCAACTAACCAATATGTCATTCAAGGCACGTCAATTGCAATCAACAAAACCTACCTAAACATGCGTATTTTACCACTTACCATTCATCAACTACTAGTTCCAAGAACTTACTAAACATACAACATAAAGTAACTCAATGACACAAACCATCAAATGATGCTAATAGACTATTCTCAACCATTATCAAAAGTGACCAAAATTACTTTTTAAAGAAGGCATTATAACATATTATGCATACATGACACCAAAACACAAACACATTCAGTTATTATTTACATATTCATCAAACATCTCTTTAAAACATCCTAAATACATTTCAACCACAAATTCAACTACATAAGTTTATACATGCCACTACCCTAAGAGATACAAAACTACTAATGGATAGTGTGAGCCAAAGGTTTGATCTATCCAAAATGTCAGCAACGACGATCTACAAAACAATCCACAAGAACGAATAAACTTATAGAGCTTAGTAAAAACATAGTATATCATTTAACCTAATAATAAATCGAATACGATTCAGAATTACCGTAGTCTAAACAAGGTACAAAAGTGTTTTTAGGGGTACTGAAGTACAAACGGGGCACATATGTGCAATTCAGGGGTACCGAACTATAAACAGGGGCATGTATGTGTAATTCAAGGGTATCAAAGTACAAACAGGGGCACATATGTGCAATTCAACGCTACTCCTCTAAAAACATAATAATTAAAGCATCATAATATAAACATACCAATAGAAATTCATTTACATATTAAAACACTACGAACTTACTTCGATGATTAGGGCGTAGAAATAAGATCAACTAATCCGAGGCTTTAGCTTTCCCCCGATCTAGATCCGTACGTAGTCTATCTTGATCTAAATAGACAAATTTAATTCATTTAATATTCCTAGCATTCAATTTAGTCCACATTTCAATTCTTTTCAAAATTACCATTTAAGTGCATTTGACTTCATTACCATAACCTTTTATCCCTTTAAACTAATAGAACTTCACTTTTACACTTTTTGCAATTTAGTCCTTTTCACTTAATTAAGCATGCAAACAATGAAATTTCTTAACGAAATTTTAATACGAGCCTTCTAACATCCCATAAACATTAAAATATTAATAATAACATAATAATTTACTCATCGAATTTGTAGTCCTGAAACCACTGTTTCGATTTAACTGAAAACTAGCTGTTATAAATGAGGGGGTTTTCTTTATTTTAGGACATCTATTTTTAGTTGATTTTATTTTTTTAGAACATTACTTTTATTTTTTTAATTATTTCAAAATAAATTTCTAGCTATAATTATTTTTCAAGTGTTTCCTCTTATTTTTATTTGATGGATGCTTTGAACAATGAGGAAATTGTTCCACTTAAGTTTAGGGGGACCGTGCCTCAAATTTTTTTTATTTTTGCTTCATTTTTTGAAAAAGATGAATTCGTGCAAGGAGGCAAAAAAATGGAAAAGACACTCAACATCAATCGAGTATGGTATGATTAGTTCAATTCAGGTATGATCTTTTATTTATTTCAAGTATTTTTATGTTAAATAAATTTTGAGATGAATGTTGATTTTATGAGTGCAAATTCACCATAATTTTATACCTTGGAAATTAAGCATTTGTGAGGATTTAGTCTCTAGAATTTGTTTGATATTTTCCTTGAGGCGAAATCCTAGGTAACAAACCGGGTTTAAAAATGACTTAGGCATATTTTATTTGGATCGATTGAGCTTTCAAGCCTACCTTATTAATTAAATCCTTTGAAAACCAATTTTGAGCTATATGGCCTATATTTTTTGGAAATAACCCATGAAATATTAGCTTATCTTAAATAATTGTTTCTGTGACCTTCATTCATCATTTCAATATACCTTTTTAACACATTAAATACTAGAGAGAGGAACAATTTTCATATTCTTTCCTAAGTGCTCTTGCCCTATTCATGGCTTGTTAAACACTTAGATTCACAAAATAAAGTAATCACTTGCCGAAATGAGAGCAGCTAGGAGGTCGACTTGAAGATGTTTATGTAACACCTCTTACCCGTGTTCATCGCCGAAATAGGGTAAAAAGTACTATCAAACATAAAATACATATTTTCATACAATCGGAGTTTTTTTTATAAAATTTTTGACATAATCCCTTTTACAAATGCCTAATCCCTCTTACAAATTTTCAAAACACAATCTCAAACCAATTCAATATTTCAACTAATACAGCTATATATTTAAACATAATTAAATCATTCACAACATTCAAAGTAACCTAGCTAGCATTTTTTAAAAAACAACATATCAATTAATATACATTAACATCTTAATCTAAGTAGTAATTAGTATATATATATACATCACATTAACATTAAGTCTTCTATACATGCCATAATTCAGAAATATTGGTTTCAAAATACCAAAAGATGTAGATAGTGTGGATGATCCCCGATTCTGTCCGAATTATGAGATTATTTATAACACTATAAAACAAGAAAAAAGAAAGAGAAGTAAGCATATAGCTTAGTAAGTACGTATGTAATTGATAAAAAAATTTAAAACATGTTTCCATAGATAACATAATTTTAATCAACCATAAATTTTATATTTATTCAAATTCCAGCAAACTATTTTTCTGTGTCATAGTCACTAAATTATTTTTATCTGGAGCTACAGAACTCCAAATTAAGTTCCATAAATTTTCCCTGAAACTATACTCATATACCGTCCTATCATTAAATTTTCAGAATTTTTTACTTTTCCAATTAGTACATTTTATTCTTTAAAGTCACCCCTGTTTCACTACTCAACATCTCTGACCTCTCTTCACTAAAAATGAATTATCTCACTTTATAGAATTTGGATGATATTTTCGTTTATTTATTTTGAAAATAAACTCATTAAGTATTCTAAGCATATAAATTATATCTCATAATTATTTTTGTACAATTTTTAATGATTTTTCCAAGTCAGAATAGGGGATTCCGAAATCAATCCAACCCTGCCTCACTAAAATTCAAATATCTCAAAATATACAACTCTTTTGCTTGATATGCTTCTTTCATATGAAAGTAGAATCATTAAGCTTAATTCCATATCTCATTCAACCAATAACTCAATTTCTACAATGTTTGGTGATTTTTCAAACTAACATCACTTCAATCACATACTCATATTTGTTTATCAATACTCATATCCCATTGAACACGTCGGTATAATAGCGAATATTCGGTGGTTTGCACATAGTACCACCCATGTAATTATTATCATTCGATACACGTAGTAGCCTTCACATAATGCTACACACGTTATCAAAATTTTCGGTTCACATAGTAGCCTGCACATAGTACTACACACGTGACTAAAGCCTTCCGATACACATAGTAGCCTGCACATAGTACTACACATGTGACCATTATCTATCGATACACGTAGTAGCCTGCATTTAGTACTACACACGTGTTTATAGGCACTTTATTCAAGCTTTTCTTATTCCGACTGTCCCACAGAGATTCTTACTTTTCAAAGATTTACAATTTACCCATACACAAATCACAATTTCAATATTTCAGTCCAATCCCATAACAAATTTAATAATTCAATTCAACTACTTCACTTATTACTTGTCAATGATATATCCACAATTCAAGTAGATTTTAATCGATTCAACTATAAATTATAAATTTCTAATTGTTATATAACTATTTCATATTCAACCATTTCACATATATTATAACAAAATATCAAAAACAGTTATAAATAATGTATTAATTACATATTACTTACCTCGGTGCAAAATATAGGAATTTTGCAATTCAATCCACAATCTTTTCCTTTCCCTTATCGAGGTTGATTCCACGTCTTTCTTGATCTATAATAGCAAATTAGCTTGTTTAATATTCACATTTATCAAAATAATCCTCGACTCAACTTTTGACAAAATTACAATTTTATCCCTAAACTTTTGCATATTTACATTTTTGCCCCAAAGTTCGTAAGTTAAATTTTATTCCTTATTCTTATGTTTTATAACATGCTGAACACTTTTTCCTTCTATGGGAACATCAAATTCTCACCCTAACTCTTACTTATGAACATTAAATATTTTTACCGATTATGTTATTTTGCTCGGTTTCACTTAAAATCGACTAGCAAAAGTTGTTTAATATAAATTCTAGCTTCATATTCTTCCATAAAACATCAAAATACATACATTTCACACATGGGTAATTTTTTAAATTTCAACCCTAGCTCAAAATAACAGTAGAAATAAATAAACTGGGCTGAGGGAATCTCAAAAATGCAAAGAACATTAAAAACGGGGATAAAATGCACTTACAATCAAGCTTGAAAGTGGCCAAAACCCTAGCTATGGAGTCGTTCAAGTTTCAGCAGCAAGCAAATATGATAACACCATTTTTTTACATCTTTTTCCCATTTTAATTCTATTTATTTACTAAATGACCAAAATGCCATTACTTAAAAAAAATCCTATTTCACTTATTTCTTGTCCATTTTTGTCCATCACCAACTAATGGTCTAATTACCACATAAGGATCCCTAATTTATAATTCCATAACAATCAAATACCTTTAACAAATAAAACTCAACTTTTGCATTTTTTACAATTTAGTCCTTTTTACTAAATTGAGTGACCAAACGTCAAAATCTTCGAACGAAATTTTTAAGAAATTTTTCAGTGAAATTCTTGACCATAAAAATATAGTAAAAATAAATTTTTCCTCTTCAGATTTGTGGTCTCAAAACCACTTTTCTGACTAAGCCCTAAATTGGGCTGTTACAGTTTAGGTGATTTTTGGCCTAAAGATGAGGAGGAAAGCCACCATGGGAAGTCCCAAGGAGCAGCCGAAGATAGCCCCCTGCATTCAGTTGTTTACTCTTCGCATTGTGAAATGGTTGTGGATAGCCCCCCTCGACTACTCTTACTTACCCTTCTCTTTACTTTTAAATTATTATTTTCTATGTAGGGAGACAAGATTGCATCTTATCTTTATATTTTTAATTTAATATGACATGACTTCATTTTGTTTAAATCAAAATATATATGAATCTTGTTTTGAGTTTATTGGTGATTGTCTCTTGAATATTCTGTGCAAATGATTATTTTATTCATTTAGGTTTAAATCATGTTTATACTCGTGAATGTATGGCCAACATTTGTAGGTAATTGAATTAACTATTTAATTTGGGAAGAGATAATAGTTAATAGACATAAATCTAAATGGTACATATCATGTCGATTTTAAATTATAATTGTTGTATGCATTAACTGTGTAAATTCTCAGAAGGGTGATTTCTAAGTTTTTTTTTTTTGAAATAGGGATGTGCTAATTAACTTAGGAACATATTAGGTCGTCGAGAGAAGTCTATGTTTTAAATAAAATGAGTTTAATGAATTTTCAAATTACCACAAATCTTTCAAAATATTATTTTTATGACTAGTACTAAATTCTTGTTAAAGTGAACTATTTTATTTTAGTCTATTCATGTTGTGTTATATTATTCCATGTGTTTATTTCATGTTGTGATCATTTTCTACAATGTATGTTGTTGTTCTTTTTTTGGGGTATTTGAGTATTGATTTCATCATTTAATTTAAACTATGATTTTTCATCAACAATATTCTTCTTTATATTGTTTAATGTAACACTGGGGTTTATGCTAGTGTACACAGTCATTATCAAGTAATAAGTAAGCATAAGAGTTATCGTCTCCATAGGGACTATATGTTAATCAAATAATTTGTAAAATTAAAGTTTTGCAAGTTGGTCAATAAAACACAATAATTTTGAGTGTTCAATAAAAATAAGTAATTAAATGCTAAATTATCCTAAATGCAATTAACCTAAATGTGATGAATAATTAAAATGTATAAGGTGGATTTAACAGCAAATTCGCAAGCTTTAACAACAATAACATGAATAGGCTAGAATAATTACAACTTTTAACTTGGTTCATTTTCATCATGTTCACAATGTTCCAGAAAATATTTCATGGCAACTCGATCTTTCATTAGCTTTGAAACCAGCATTAAGTCTTTCGGAATCTTTTACTTAGAAAAACATGCATATTACCATGATCATATTTAACTAAGGCTTTCTTAGAGTTTATGTGAAGTAACAAGGATGGATAAGGTTTTAAACAATTTAATCACACAAATCTAAAAGTTATGCAAGGTAATAGAGCTCTCTCAAGTTATTACGAACCTTTAATTTAATCGGGTTAGGATCTAAATTAAGCACGCACCTTTCAACTATTCCGTCCATTAATCATCACCTAGCTAAGATTGATCAACTAATCCTAATGCATTCAATCACATTTTAATAAATAAAATACATGCATGATTTTAACTGAAAGCATGAACGATTAAAGCACAGAACATCATGAACATAAATCAAATGAACTTCATCAAATTAATGTAATTATTCTAGCTAAACAAAATTAAGCTATCATTCTTAATGAAAAAACAATAAAGCAAATTTCAAACATGTTGAACAAAGTAAATATTAAGGAAGAATAAACTCTGAAGTAAATTTGGCAATCTTCCAGAAATTGATCGTGCTGTCTTCTTCCGATCATTGTAATTACTCCTTCGCAAGATGCTCCTTAAAGTGGTTAGCCAAGAGATAATTTTCTCAAGGAATTGCTAGCTAAGGGAAATTGGATGGTTTATGCGAGAGAGGGAAAGGAAAGAAAGATGACAGAATGTGAAGTGAGGGATGATTGAGGGTTTATTGAATGATGAGGGATGAATGAATGCAAAGTAAAAGGTGGTATTTATAGTAGAGGGATGGCTAAGAAGTTTACTAAAAATAGCTTGAATATCCCTTAGGTTTCTCTTTTGCTTGGCCATCCATGAATTGTGGAGAGGGGAGGTTGTTGGTTGCTTGATTCATGCTTGATTTCATGTATGAATCAAGTAAGGGTTGGACGGTTTCTTGGGTGTTTGTTAGGAACTAATTTTTAATTATTTTACAAGTCTAAAGACCTCTGAATAAATCTTCCAAAAGCTTATTTTGGGCTGCCCATATGCCCTTACCGAATTAGGCTTCTTTCCCTTTACTTGGACGAGTTTGTGACCCAACTACTTATTAGACTTGCTCTTCAATTAAATCAACTTTAACTGGACCAAAGTGACTTTCTCTTGACCCAATTTGCTTGCCTTTGCCATCCAACTGAAGTGAAATAGAGCTCATATCCATGTAATAAATAAGCTTCTCAACTTTATTAATTCTATGGTCCACTGCAACAATTAAATAAAGTAAATTATTATGTCACATGAAATAACTAAATTATGCAAAATTTTAATACATAAAAGCATAAAATTGCATACTTTACTAAATCATGCCCATTATCTCAATATGAACAAAATTCACCCAATTAACTATCAAATATTGGAGATTGGAATAATTTTTAAGTAAAAAGGTGCCATAAACAACTATAAAAAATTTATATGATTTAGAGTTTACATTTAACCAAATTGATTAAAAATTAACTTTGCAAATAATTGCCACACAATCCCTGTGGAGACAATAACTCTTTTACTTACTACTTATTACTTGTACGACCGTGTACACTTTCAAGTAATCACGCGACGATACACAAGTACGAGTATGCAAGGAAAAAAGGTGTTTATCTATCAGCCAAATCTCATATTCAAGGTCGCCATTGAGGATATTAGTAAATGGGTCTTCCTTTAAAGAAGGGTATATGCACAGGCTAAGTCATAAGAAGGTAATTATCGGGGTAATACGGTAAGTCTATATTGAGTTCAGTGTGGAATGAAGGGATCAAGGTAAGAATCTGTCATCATGGCGAGATATCTGCAAGTTCACAAATAGTAGTTGCCAATCCGCATATTTGCATATATGGTTATCTTTTGATGAGTCTAACCAATAAGGTAAAATGGAAGTTTGAGATGAAGCTAGATAATGTTAAGTCTCAAAAAATGGTTGTCAAGAAGAGTACAATTACAACTAAACCAGCTTGTTATGTCTACCAACGATTTGTTTAAGAAGAATACATGGCCATCATCTACGCTAGTGAACTGCAGAAGCTTACAAGAAATTCTAGAAGTTTACTTACACACATCAAACCTTTATACTTGAGTTATTCGCTAAATAATTAATGTAATAAATCTCACTAAGTTCATTTGAACTTATTAGTGGTTTCATTTGGTGCAGGATCAAAGACTAACAAGGTTATTATGGGAAGGAACCAAGACAGACACTGCCAAGTTCATGCGTAGGGCATAGTAGTTGTTTCATGTATATAGAGGGGCACCCTTAAAGGCTATGTCTCAGGGATTGGTTAAGTGTATTTATAATGAAGTGTTAAGTTTCAAGTCAATGTAAATAATCGTTCATACTTAGTAAGGCAAAATGATTGTAAGAATCTTAGTTATTGTAGAAAGTTTATTTAAAATTAGAATTCGAATATGTTGATATTTAAAAGATTAAAGTAACATTATGTGGTAAATATGGATTAAGTTAGGCATTTATTAAGTTTTTAAATAAACCAAGTTAGAAAGGTTGTTAAGTAACTCGGGTTAATTGTGACACTTGGTACCCAGACCCGACAATCGGGTCGGGTATAGGGTGTTACATGAAAGAAACAAAAGATGTCATGTTTTATATTTTCTTTCTCCACCGAAACTAGAAGCAAGAAAGCCATTTTTAAAGCTTCAAATATTCAACCAAGCTTTACATCCTTGCATGGTAAGCAAATTTTAGTCTATTTTTCGTAAATTTTTTGTTTCTGATATCGTGGTAGCTCGATTTATCTAACTCATGTGTTAAATTGTAAAATTGTTAAAGTTTTCAAAACTTTTTCTTGATGAATGCTTGATGAAATTGGTGTTAAATTGTTAGATTTTAATCTTAGAAATAAAAAAGGACTAATTTGTAAAGTTTAATTGTTAGTTTTTGAACATATGGACTAAAATGTGTAAAATTTGAAATTAATGTTAAATTTCTGTAATTATAGATATAGAGGGCTGTAGAAGAATGGAATTGAGATCGATTTCAAAATCAAAGCTTAAATTTGAAAGTTATGACCATTTCAATGAACCCTTTTTATGAAGATTTGTAGGAAATTGTAAAAACAGAAAGTGATGTCGCGACGTCGAACGCACGTCGTCATGATGAGCTTTTGGTTCTAGGCCATAGTTCGACGAGGAACCTCGTAGCCATGACGAGGCCAATTCAATATGTCACGTTGCAACGAGGAAGGCCTCATGTCACGACGTCGATTCTGTGTTTTGAAACTTTTGCTTTTTTGCCCTTGTTTGGTCTTGGGTTAACTATAGGGCATTCATAGGCTCTTTTAAGACCCGGGATTGTTTATGTATTATATTTAGAGTATGGAATGCTTGTTTTTTACTAATTAAAGGTTTTTTCTTGATCGTTAAATGCCTATAGTCGCTCTGATAATGATTATGGCATCCCGTAGCTTGGACCTGACGATCGGGTCAAGCGAGGGGTGTTACATAGGTTTTGGGCTTGCTAAGAAGTGATGGTTGGCGAAGAAGCATCGCATCATCATTTGAGTTTGAAGGTTGTATTTCAAGTGTTTAGACACCATTCGTATTGGATTATTGGAATATAAATGACTTAGGTTAATTGAGTAATTGTAAAGTTAAATGACAATCTTGAAACTCTTTTGCATTTTTCTTAAACAAGATAGGTAAAATTTCAATTTGGATGTGTTTATTTCATGTATTTGAGCTTAAATGAGTTTAATTTTTGCTTAAGAATGTTTTGATTATTGTTGAAATGATATGGTTATGTTTGGGCATGTTTTAGAGTGTTTTCGGACAAATTTCAACTTTAGGGGCTTTAGTATCGGTACTTGCCCTCTATAGTATCACAACAAGTCAAACAGAATACAAATTGCTATAGTTCCAGGTAGTTGCTGTGCAACATGGAATAGTTGGATTGGAACAATTGTCCCTAGTCCTACAAATTTAATTTTTTAAGCTTTGAAATGATCTTGAATGATGCCCAAATGTTCTCATATCATAATGAGACTTTGGAAATGGTCTAAAATGACCTTGAAGGCATAAAAATTGTTTGAATATAGTGCAAAAATTAAGGGTGGATTTTGAATTTGGATTTAACATTTTCTTAGTCTAGTCTATTTGAAAAGTTGTATTTTGATCCATTTAAGTGTTCCAAAGTTTGTTTTATGTTTCAAAATCATTTTAAAAATACATTGAAGCTTCTTAAATGTTAAGAATTATTTTAAATGCTTTTACAACATTGCTAAATGATGTTTTATTAAAATAAAATGTTATACGAGCTAAAAAAGTGTTTTGATAGCATCTTTTACTTGTATCAAATATTGGAACGGGTGTGGTGTGTTACATTTAGTGATATCAAAGCTTAGGTTTAGTTGATTCTAAGACTAAACGAAGCATGTAAGTTGAGTCTAAGTGTACATGCTAGTTATGAGAGAAAGGTGATGTGATCCCTAAGCAATTTTTTAATAAATTGTGACCAAATTGTTAGCAATTTCGTAATAAGTTGATATGATTTAACAAGTGTGCTTTAAAAATAAGGATGATTACGAGACCTACTGGATTAGAGTTTTTGATAAGGTTTCATCTTTCTATGGCCACAACAAGGTGGCTAATCGAAAACACCACTAAATATGAGTGTTGATAAAAATGCCTTTGGTGGCTAAGAGATGCCTTAAATAGTCATCATTTGAGCCAACAACCAACGATTAAATTGTGTAGAGTATCGAAAAGGAACCCATATGATGTGTTACATGTGACAAATTTGAATGTGTTAACACAATCTATGATAAGAAAAGGCTTCACTAGAATTGCTTCTATATTTTTTTCCTCTGAATGACGATATGAAGTGGAACATATGGAAAGTTTAAGATTTGTGAGTAATGATGGATTAATTCTAAGACCTTGGTATTGGGAATAGATTATTGAAAAACCACACATGTATAGAATCTATTTATACAAATGGAGTAACCTTTGATGATTTTGAGACTGATGAATGGAAAGGATATGGATATTCTTGTTTATTACATGTCACACCCTCAATCCAACTTGAATTACTGGGTCCGAATCCCGGGTATTACCAACAATAAACTTAGATAAAATTTTAAAAACAGTTGAATAACCCCTTAATAAAAGCATATTTCTTTTTATTTTATTTAATGTCTCAATTAAAGAAACAAAGAAAAGTATTTAAAAATACATTAGACTTGCCATAACCTTTACAATCAAAATTTTTTACTAAAGATAGACTATCTAAAGAGTAGTCCTACTATATGCCACTTTCACAAGTTGTCCACTGTATGCATAATAACTCGGTTCACCACTTCCTTGGTGCATTCCTGGCATTTTTCCTCCTGATGTACTCATTCATACAACAATACCTGAAACATAAACATAACACTTATAAGTTATGTGAACTTAACGAGCTTCAATACAAAACTTGGCGGGTACTTTTATAATATTGGGTATACAACTATACTACAGTTTCCATCCTTAACATATCATTTTTGTTTTAGGCTGATACTTTCATAAAATCAGATTTGTGCTTGTACACCAACTCCCATACTTAACTATAGCTTTCACATCAATAATTGGTTGGCTTCAGGTCTTACCAAACAACATCCTATCATCTTTTCCTCTTAGAATAACAAAAATACTTTTCAAAAGAATATTCCTATAGAGTCCACTCTCTATTGATTTCTTCTTCACAACACTTAACATTTTCCTAGAATGGTCGCCACAGATTTTATTTACTGGCGAATACTTACCATCTAAACTCACATTTATTAGAGTCCCATACTAAATTTTGATACTAATCGTTAACCAATCAATTCATATTCCAGTTATAAAACCCATCACATGCTCATACTGACAAGGCACTACCCAGACCATTCAGAGGAATTCTCACACATCTTCATTACAAAACACAATAACACCCAATATGTCATACATATTCAATTTCATAAAAACCCAGGACAAGATGTGATACTATTCAAATATGCCGAATATTGGATAACTTAGATTTCAACTTTACCTAGCTTAGATAAACTCAGACCAACGGACACTTATATCTTTCATAATTATGAATATGCCCATAATCTAAACTGGTAGAGTACCATGGCAGATAACCCCTTTAGCATATGAATACATACTTTCTTTCAGGAAACCTCCCTTAAAACACTTCTGATTACATCATAGAACTAATCAAACCAATTTAACTTCAGTCGTATCATATCCTTACCATAAAATTATCCATCAAGGAACTCTCAGTATGTATCCAAAACTTACCATAAAGGTGAATAACCATATTCTACCATACAAACAACACCGAATATGCCAATGAGACAATACAAAAATTTTCCACAAGAGCTTAGCAGTTCACGCCACACAGGCAACATACAACATTATGTGTTTGCTGTCTTAGTAGACTTCCACAGAAGGTGCCATGGGTTTCTCCTTTATGGACTTACACATAACTATATGTCGTGATCTTCCAGTCCAGTTCACATATTGTCGAAGGCATCACTATGAATATTCTTTCTATCATATTATACCATGGGTATCAGTCACATGGGCTTACACATCTTCATGTCGTGATCTGTCAGTCCAGTCTTTATCTTATTGGAGGCATCACCATGAGTGTTTTCATATCACACAATGCCATGGGTCTCAATCACATGGTCATGCACTTATTTTTGTACTGTGATCCACCAGTCTAGTTAGCAATATAATTGCCTTACTAAATGCGTTGCAAAGGGATGTTACTTATTATCCTCTTACCCAAATTTGTTCACACACCAAAATGGTTTGTACTTTCCCATATTGGATTTTACCTGCATACTTACCACTCATTTTTCTATTCAAACAGTACTTTTAACATATCATAATCGCACATATAACAAAAACTATGCTTTGCACACTTACCAGCTATCTGGGGTTTTAACATTATATATCTTTCATTACCTGGACAACTCACAAGTAGGAGCTAGAATAAACTCACTTGAGAGTCACTTTAACTATAGCTTGAACTCCAAACTCAAACACACTTCTCGAACTAGCAACAACAACTGCTTAAAGAACATAGATTCACCATTAAAACCCATTTACATGCAAATTGTTAACATCTCAATCATAAACAACCCTCATGCAAGGCCTTGTATTCATAACCTACTGTTCATATGCTTTTTAACAACCTTATTATTTCAAAAACTTAACATGCAGAACCCTTAGACTTACCAAGAGGTGGAACATCCGCTCATACATCCAAAATCCTTAACTTCCAAAGAAGAAAACATATAGGGTATGTTTGGTTCACTGTAATGGAATAGAGCTGTAATTAAATAGAGCAGTAATAGAATAAAGTTGTAATCAGTAATTCAATTGTTTGGTTGAATGGAATGGAATAGAACTGTAATAGTATTCTTGTGTTTGGTTGAATGGAATGATGTTGTAATAGCATAAGGAAAAAAAACTAAAATGACTAGAATATCCTTAGCAGAATTTTTTTAGGTAGATGATTATTGTTATTGCTATTAAATTTTAATAAGATTATTATTAAAAATAATTTAATAAAAATAATAAATATTTTAACCATATTTTAACATAATTATTATTAAATATAATTTAATAAAATTCTTATATAATTATTAGTATATGAATTAAAAAAATCATAATTTATAATACTATAAAAATAATATATAATCTACTTTATTATTTTTAAACTGCAATACATATTTAATGTGCTAAAATATCATTAGTGAAACAAATAAATTAATTATTCTACAATAAAAAACAAAATATTAGAAGTAATAAATAACTTGAGAATTATATTTCACATCCGAACATAATATTCATATATTAACAAAAAGTTACATGATTTCATTAGTTTATATGTCATAATCCATATGTTATAAAATTTTACAACATCAAAAAGTTACAACATTGTAATGACATTCTATCATGTCATTATACCATCCAAATATTACAAACACAAAAGGTTACCAAAATTTCATCAACACAACCATGATTTTTAATGATCAGCAAGAAATCTTTTGATCCATTCCAATCGCACAGCAAGAAAATGAGCATTTGCGTTGGATGATCTGGAATCTTGCTCAATGCGCGATAGTGCTCATCCTCAGTTAAACCTTCTACTTCACATAATGTTGGATATAAATTTAGAGCTCTTTCTTGAACGGTCATTTCTGACTTTTGTTGAATTAGCACTTCGGAGGCAATACTCCTACTAATTTCAACACCAACAGTCCGTATGTTTTCCGCCAATATAGTGGCAGCATCATGAAATGAAGTAGAAGAAATATGATCACTTGCATCAAAAATCTTTTTTTTTCTTCTTTGAAAATGTGGAATCAACTTGGTTTCTAGCTGGTTGCGGTTGTGTAGCTGAAACATCCATGTCATCCAAAGAAACATTAGCTTCGTATCCATAGAAATCATTTCTTTCTTCATGAATATTTGTAGTAGCTACTTCCTCAACATCTATTTCTTCAATAATATCAGCGGTTGTTTGAGTATCTTTCCCAATGGCTCGATCTTTTGCGTATATGGCAGTAAGTTGGTCATAATAAGGGAAACTATGATGTTTGAATTGGCCAGCTTCTTTATGACTCTATAAAAATGAGGAATTCATATTAGATATAAGTTTGGTCAAAATAAGATAATAAAGACTTGAAATAATTCTTACATTTATATATGAGTTCCACACCGCATCTTCAGCAACAACAAGCTGCCTATGCTCATCCCAACCAAAACCACTATTGTTTTTTCCACTAAGCATGTCATAAACGATTGACCAATCCCTTTTCAATGTCCTAATCCTCGATTCAAGATTAGGTTTAGCCTTCAACATGGCATTGGGTAAAACTTTTTCTAACATTTTTTCCAACTCATTTAAATAACCGGCTTCGAATCCCATATCAGCATTAAAGGTTCCAACATTGTGCAAGCCGACCATACAGGTTACCAACATAGCATCTTCTTCTGGAACCCATTTCTTTTTGGTTCCTCGAGAATTTCAGGAAGAAACACTTAATTGTGAAAAACCTGACATAACTATCTTAAGAAAAAAAATTAAAATTAAGTTCAATATTATGAATCAAAAAGGTCAACACTTTATAAAATTATAACACATGATGAAACAAATTAAAATAAATTATAATTCAACAAGTCCAGTAAAATACAAAAAACAATTCAAACACCACCAAAGTTTCATAAACTAGATATATGAAATAGCATAAACAAATTAACGTTTACTATTTTTACCCTAAACCTAACTAATTTCTAGATGCTTGCCATTCATTGAACATTTGGTTGGCTAGTTCCATCTTCCAAGTAGCTCATGCATCCGATGGATGAATATCTATGATATTTGGTTCATCGTCATCTATCACATTACTAGGTAATCCTTCTCCCAACTCCGCTTCAATAAGATCAAGACTCATATATGTTCGAATAAAATTATGGAACAAACAACATGCAATAATGATTCTATTGTGCACCCTCACAGGATAGAAGGATGGACTCCTAAGTATTCCCCATCTAAGTTTTAATATCCCAAAGCATCTTTCAATAACATTACGTGCTGAAGCATGTTTCATATTGAAAAATTCTTTCAGAGTACTTGGCTGGTAACCTTGACACCACTCATTCAAATGATATCTTTGTCCTCTAAAAGGTGAAAGAAATCCCTCACAATTTGTGTATCCAACATCAACTAGATAATAACCTATAAAAAAAACTATTTTTCATGGTTAATTTCCCAAAAATGTATGATCTTAAAGATTAATTCAAAGTCCTCTAATTTTACACTTTACTATGAGGAACTTTTAGTCCATGTCTCTTACTAATGGCATCTCAAAGAACCCGTCCATCAGCAACAGAACCTTCCCAACCAAGAAGAACATAAACAAAATGAATATCAGGTGTACAAACACCTAACATATTTGTTGCTATGTCACCTTTAGTGTTCGATATCTAGTTTTATCAACTGTTGGAACCCTAATCTTGATGTGGGTTTCATCTAAAGCACCTAAGAAATTCTACATCACATGTATAAAACCTTAAGTTAGGATACTATATTTAAATCTAAATCAACTAAATTATGTACAAGCTATATATAGAACTCACTCAAATACCTTGAACCATTTCCACCTTGGGTCTATAGAATTAGTTGTAATTGGCTCTGCCTTTTTAAATAGCATATCTTGTAAGTGTATGACAGCATTTAAAACATTGTGAAATGATCTGCTAACGGTTTCCCCAAACCTATTAAAGTGATGCTTGATAACTCGATTTTTAAGGTGATGAGAAATGATATGCAAAAACATTGCCACTTGCTCATCAACAAGCATGTTCCTTAACGACTTCAATCCCCCTACAGTTTGTAACATCTCACATAGTTTAAAAAAGGTAATTCTATTCCTCCTAACTTGTTCAATACAGGTCTTGTCACTAGCATATACAAGTCTTTTCACATAATATCATTTTGCATAAAAATCTAAAATATAGGATTTAATCCGTGGTCGATAAGTACGTAGGTTATGGATGACGCCCAATGTAAGTAAGAACCAACTCGCAACTGTACACATTTGCAACTATATTGTCAATGCAAAACCAATTCTTTTACGCCTCACACTTTGTACTATTAAAGGCAGATGAGCCATTACTGCAAGATATTAAAGTGTTACATATCTTCAAATCATAGTAAAAGGGTCACATTTCTCCAATACTAATTTCAATAACATTAAAATAAAATCAAAGAATTTAATTGCCAAAGAAGAAGAGGAAACAATAACACACTATCAAAGAAAAATGAACAATACATATTAAGAATCTTTACAAAGCACAAAATAGAAATTACAACTATCTTTGGACGTAAAACACTTGAAATTTATTTCTTTATCAATCACCCAAAAAAGAAAAGAAAAGAAAAGAATGTGTTTTTGTGGATTTGATTAATTGATGACTGACGTTTTATTTACCTTTATCAATTTACCTGTAAAAAGTTTGTATTCAATTCAAAAAAGAGAAAAAGAAATAAAAGAATGTGCTTTATCAATTTACCTTTTAAAAAGTTTGTATTCATCCTCACATTGTAATTAACTAATGTTTTATTAGAATTAATAATTGTGAATAGAAAAATATATATTATTTTGTTTGAATAGTTAAAATTAGTAAAAAGGAAAAAAATAATATGAATTTAATAATTTTTATGAGATAAGAAAATAAGGTCTTAATTTCTTTTATTTTGTATTAACTCAATTCGATTATAAGTATATAGTGTGTTAAATATCTTAAAAATTATGTATTTTAAAATATTGGATTATTATTTTTATTTAAATAAAATCGAAAACTCCATACACATTACATTCTTACCATAACATGATTTGTTTGTAGCATTTTACCTTTTTTTTTGTTTTGTTTGTTAAGATAATTATATTAAGAATGTTATTAAATTATATATTATTTGCAGCACTTAAACACTTCAATTGACATCATTTGAGCACCTTAATTTACAACAATTAAACACTTCAATTTACAGCATTTAAACACCTCAACTTACAACACTTTAACATCTCAAGTAACAACATTTATACACCTCAATTACAACATTTAAATACTTCAATTTGCAGCACTTTAACACTTCAATTTACAGCATTTAAACACTTCAATTTGCAACACTTTAACACTTCAATTTACAACATTTAAACACTTCAATTTGTAGCACTTTAACATCTCTATTAACAACATTTATACACTTCAATTACAGCAATAAAACATCTCAATTTCCAGGAACTAAACAATTCAATTTGCAGTACTTAAAACACTTTAATTTACAACATTTAAACACTTCAATTTGCAGCACTTTAACACTTCAATTTACAACAAACATGTTGGTTAGACAAAAATCCAAGTTTCTTATTCATGCAAATCAAATTTTCAGGTTATAGTCCCACAAAAATATGTTTCGCAATTGTATCCAAAATGCATTGTACCCTTTTCATGTTTCAACCCTATAATCAAAAAATAAAGTTCAAAATTTACAAGAGAGAACCTTTTGAGCATTAAACCTACTGAACTATATACAAGACAAATCCAACTATGACACTGTCATCAAACTTAAATCTGACAAAGCTAGGAAAGTAATTCCCGTAAAACAAACTGAATTTTATAAGGGTTCGATCACATTTTGTTTATTACAACTAGTATTTAGAGTTCTCTGATGCATAAAACCTATTCAAAACAACCAATTCTAATCAAAATCATGATTAGTACCAAATAATCCAATCAATTGAGCTTAACTACAAGTTCGAGAAATAACTTTTTTAAAAAAAATGGAAACTGACTTCAAATCACAAAATTGTAAATAAGAATACACCATAAAGCAACCAAATTGGTAAGAATTCAAAAAATAATAAATTAAAAACATATATATTAGGGTATAAGGGAAAAGGAGAGAATATTTGAAGGAAGAAAACTTACATATAGGTGAAAAAAGAAAAGAAGAAAGAAAGGATTCTCACCTTTCTGTTGAGAAGAAAAAAAAAAGATGAAATCAAAATCTCCCAAAGAGAGCAAAACCCTAGCAATGGAAAATGAGGAGAGAACAAAAGGGGTTGTTGGAGGTGGATTTGGAGATAACTGGAACAGAGCGATGGCATACACATGATGAAGAAGAAATCTGGTGAAAGAGAAAGAGAGGAGAATGGTGAGGGTAAAATTGAAACCTTTATCTAATTTGCTATTCCACCCATTCCTTGAATCACCATTCAGTAGGGGGAGGACAAAATGGTTTGATGGATTTTCACGTTGAATAATCCTATAACGAATATAATTATGACAGCCAACCAAACAATGGTTTGGTGATGGGCCCATTGAATTAGGCTGTAATGTATTACTATTACAATCAACCAAACATGCCCATAAGTTCTAGGAGGAAGAACCAAAGAATAGATTTTAAAGGGAGAAAAACCATCCCGACTAATCCTTTTTACAATATATATCTAGTTTTCCCTTAATGGAACTTGACAAGTGTCAATGATGTCTAGAATTTGTCTCAAAAAATGGTTTGCAAGATTTGAGAGAAACATAAATGATAATCCTACACAATGATGTTTGACCAGTCAATCTAGTTGGTTCCCAACCAGATTACTTTACAAACCCATTCAACATAATGCTCAGGTAATTTGGGCATACCCTACTTTTGGCGGTAACCTCACCAGGCTTACTCTTTACTTATCATATAATTTTCTTAAACAACAGAATAACCTGTGACAGAATCCTTAATCATTTCTGCGGTAAACTCCAGACTCTAACACGCCCGAAGACTGTTGATTAGCGGGTTACACTGTGCCAAATAGATAACTTCTCAACTATACGCATTCATATTGGGTTTTTTAGGTTTGGGGTTTAACACTACATGCAGCTAGCTTTTGAGACTTTGTGACTTATGCTTGAGAGAAGTTGATTTTTGGTTTTGTGTATGTGCATCTTGGATTTAGTTTTGGAGTGGATTATAAATTCGAAATGGGATGAAACGTGTCATACATACGTAAAAGGTTGTCAGCTATGGTGAGTTGTGATCAATAGGAATTCAAATTCCTAAGACATGTGTGTGCTTATGTTAAGAAAACTTGGAACTTATGAAGGGAACAACTAGCATTTTGCTTTAAGGTTAAATTGAGTTAAGGTCATAAATGTTTAAAAAGAGATAAGCTTTGATCACTAATGATTACCTCAATGATCCATTAGTGTTGTAGAGTTAATAAGATTTGGAGAGTAGGATCGAGAGGTTTTTCTTCAGTTCAAAACTAAATAAGGGTATAAGAACTCTTTTAAAACATTCATTGAGCTTGATGCCTTCGGATAGTCAACATTCTTTACAAGAAAGACAAATTATTAAACTCATTAAAAAATTAAATATTAAGTTTTTGTTATTTAATTTTACTATTTTAGTTTTTAAATAATTAATCTAAATTTCTTGGGGGAGAAATTTTATTTTTCAAATGTAGACAATTTTGACTTGGTAAACTTAATAACTAATATTGATTAAAGGAGGTCAAAAACCAAATAAAAGAAAAGGCAGTTCAAGTCCAATAATAATATTTTGGTTTTAAAGTAATTCTTTGATGTAACCGAACCGGCAAGGAAACTTCTTCCTTCTTTAGTACTCTTAACCGCCTAACCTAACGCCCAATCCACTCTCGTCCTCACCGTCAGATCATTTCCCTCGCTCATTTAACCGTTCGATCATCAACAACTTTTTCTAATCCATCTAAGAAATCCCTACCCCCCTTATTTAATTCCCATTTCAACGCCTTATTCCTAAAATTTTCCATTTTCCAGTTTCCACAATATTTTCCCTTCAACAATTCCATTTTCGTTTTTTTTTTCATCGATTCAAATCTGATTATCATCATGAGATTCAAGAAAGGTAGCAAAGTTGAGGTATTGACCAAGGAGGAGGTTCCAACCGGCGCATGGCGTTGTGCTGAGATTATCTCGGGCAACGGCCATACGTATAGTGTGAAGTACGGTTGGTTTCCGATCACTGGCGAGGCGGCAGCGGTGGAAAGAGTCTCTAGGAAAGCGATTAGGCCTTGCCCTCCTCCTATGAACGGGAAAAATAATTGTGCTTCTGGTGATATCGTAGAGGTGTTCGATGACTTATCCTGGAAACCGGCGGTGATTGTTAAGGTTCTTGGTGGAAACAACTTTTCCGTTAGGATTCTTGGGTCGAGTAGCGAACTCAAAGCGCATCAATCTCGATTGCGTATTCGGCAGTCTTGGGAAGATGGCAATTGGTTCCTCGTTGGAAAGGTAAATCCTTTCGATTCTTTTTCTAAACGATAATTTTAATATTTCTCTTCATTTTTTTTGTTATACGTTAACTGATTCTTACCTTAATTATTATTTTCTACTTCAGGGTTCATCAAATTCCACTGGGCCGCAGAAAAGGAAAAGATCTTCGCTTGGCTTCTCATATATTGGTGCGCAAAAGAAGAGGGTGTTGGAGGAAGGTAGTAATGGTGTTCAAAGAATAATAATTCGGCTTCCTTCGCCTGCCTCTGAAAAGGTAGATGGATTTGATTCCCCAAATAATATGCTGGGTGAAAGATGTATGCCTTCTTCCTTTAATAGAATTGATGATACCCTGAGTTGTGCCTCCTCTGTTGGTAGTTGTAGTGGTTTAGGGACTTACGGTCTTAATTTGTCTAATTTTGTAACTAGCGCTTGTGAAAACTTAGAGGAGGATTGTCGAAGTGATGCTGACTCTAAACCTGAAGTGAGTTGTCAAGAAGAAGGAAGTTATGTTTCCACTAGTGTGGAATTGGGGTATGACTTCCATAGGTCTGAACTACATGCCTATCAGAAAGCTCTAGGGGCATTGCATGCTTCTGGGCCTTTGACTTGGGATGAAGAAGAAAAGGTGACAAATTTACGCCTTACTCTTAATATTTCAAATGATGAACATTTGATGGAGCTAAGAAAGTTGAGAGATAACAATAATAGGCTTTTTATTAGCTGTTTCTAGATTGGAAGAATTCCTTTCATACATGGTAGTCTTGGTGTTATGTTTGCTCCAATGGTGCAGATAATTGTAAAGATACTTTTCAATTTTGTAATTGCTTTAATAGTTTTTTCTCCTACCTACATGATTGAAGCTTTTTTCTTTATGTAAATTTTTTCCTTTCTTTTCATTATAATCTTTTGTAGATGTGACATATTGTTCATGCACTTAAATTTCAGCACAGGAAAATATAATTTGCCTTAGTGAAACTGTTGAGAAACATTAATATGCAAAGATTTTGAATTACATTAATTATATTCTTTTATTGGTGTAAAGGATTCCCTAAATGAATTTGAGTACATACTGTTTTAAATGCATGTCCTTTACACACACCCCTCCCCAAAGAGAAAAAGAAGAAAAAACGAAAAGACAGACCGTTTTCTTGATTCACTAGGTAGGGTATTGTGAATTCTGATGTGTTATAGGCTGGTTTATGGAGTCTAGCTGGTATTTTGTATATTTGCAGTTTTATTCATGTGAAACTGTTCTATTTCATCTCATGATGATGGATACAAATGTTATACATGCATTATTTCGGCAGTATATGGAATTAATGTTGAGAAATATCTTGATGCTTTCTCAGAATATCTCATGGCCAATGTTGGAGGCATCCATACCTTGCTTCTAAAGCCATGATTGGTTGAGTTTGTCATCTCTAGCAGTTGACCAAGGGGCAACAGCCATGGTTTATTCCTAAACAAACTCTTATGCCCTGCTGTTGGTATGAATCATTTCTAAAATTATTTTTCAAATTTTGACTTTACATATGGCAGTATTGTTATAGGTCATTGTCTTCCTCATTGCAGATGCCCTACAGTTACTATGTAAATTGATATTGCAGTGACATGTCTGGAAAGAAAAATACATAATACGGAAAAAAAAATACATAATCTTAAGAAAAGGACAACTATAATAGTTGGAAAGCTTTTGCGTCTCCAGAATATATGTATAATAATGAACGTTTTAAGTAGGATGATTAATGACACTCTCCCTCCCCTCTTTTGTGCAAAAGACTAATAACCTTAAATGCTCGAGTATTGACCAGAATATGTGATCATCTCTTGACTCTAAAAAAATCAACTTTGGCCTTTTTCAGGCTTCATTATTACTTTCTCAATGTAAACAAGTTCGTAAATGATGATTTATGACATTTGATCAAAAGCTGTTCTAACTTCATAGGTGGTTGCTTGATTTTGTTAGATGGATGCATGTATATCCATTCGGGACACCAGGTTCAAAAATCTTCCCATGTGATGTAGGAGTTATTTTGTCCTTGCATGGTATTATTTGTTTTCAATCTTAGTGAAATTTGCATGAAAAATCCTTGTTTTAGCATCAATGAATAAAGAACCAAACTGTGTGGTTGAACTGGTAATTGGTGACTCGTTTGGTCCAATAAGTGGCATTTAACTGGTAAAGAATAAATTATAATTTAATCGCTTTTAGGTTTTAATTATAATGACTCAACTCTTGGTTCTATTTGCATGAAAAAAATCCTTGTAGCATCAATGAATGAAGAACCAAACTGGATGGTTGAACTGGTAATTGGTGACTTGTTTGGTCCAACAACTGGCATTTAACCATGAACTGATCAAGAAATATTAAACTGGTTGCTTTTAGGTTTTATTATTATAATTGATGGGATTTTGACTCAACTCTTGGTTCTATTTTAACCACCATCCAAATGTACTTTTAAAAGTTAGACTACATTTAATATTGATTCAACATTAATATAATACATGTTATGTGTAAATCTATTTTCAGTTAACATTGGCCGGAAGTGGTTGGACTAATTGAACCAAAAACCGGCTGCCGCACATCTTAAACCTATTTTCTGGTCACTTATTCGTTAGTACTTTAACCCCTAATAATGTACAGTGGTGTGAATCTATGTTATGGATAACATGGACTTTTCCTGTGATCATGTACACGGTCTGAGCATTGGACTGTAATAAGTGTCTGTTTCTATAATCATATATCAGGTTCTTATTCACTTCTGAATGCAGCCATGGACTGAAATAAGTGGTTCAGTTTATGTCATGTACTATGAATGAGAATTCATGCTGTCAGTGACATTGTCTTTTTTCCCTAATCATGTACCGTGGCAAGTCTTCGAAAGACTTGTATGGGCTGATGTTTGATGTGAAAAGATTGTTATATCCTTTGATTCTAGGCAGGTTCTTTTCAATTGGTAAGTGTCAGTTACTGCTTTACATGTGCTGCAATTGGGGGTTAGGGTTTTACATTATTTTGGACATTTTGTTCATCTGTATTTTAACATGGGTGGATTTTATGTTTTATATATTTATGTAAATATTTTCCGGTTCAGGTTCATATTGCGAAAAAAAAAACCCTTCAAATTGAATTTTTTTTTTTGAAGATTTCATCATTGGCTTATGGAAAAGTGAACTATCATAAAATTTTCCATTTTCAACGACAATTTCCCTAATGTACCTTTTTTTCTCTTGGATTCAAATCTGATTCATTGATAACGAGATTCAGAAAGGTAGCAAAGTTGAGGTATTGACTGAGGAGATTCCAACCGGTGCTTGGCATTCTGTTGAGATTATCTCTGGTGATGGCCATACATGTATGGCGTGAAATGCAGTTGGTCTCGGTTTCTGAACACTGAAGAGGCATCAGCTATGGGGAGAGCCCCTAGTAAAGCGACAGGCCTTGTTGCCCTCCTATAAATGGGAACACTAATTGGGTTTATGGTGGTGCTGTATAGGTGTTGGACAAGTTTTCTGTTAGGATTCTTGGATCAAGTAGCAAACTAAGCACATCAATCTCGACTGCCTGTTTTACAATCTTGGGAAGATGGCAATAGGATTCTAGTTGGAAGGTAAATCCTTTTGATTCTTGTTTTTTGAAGGATAGTTTTAATATTTCTCTTCATTAGATGTAATTGATTCTTGCCTTAATTATTGTTTTCTACCTCATGATTATCAAATCCCACTGGGCCACTGAGGAGGAAAAGATCTTTACTTGGCTTCTCGGATGTGGTGCGCAAAAGAAGAGGGTGCTTGAGGAAGGTAGTAATGGTGTTCAAAGGATAGTACTTCGGCTTCCTTTGTGTACTTGCGTTTGTTTCCCCAAAGAATATGCTTCGTGAAAGATGTATGCCCTTCTTCCTTTAATAGAATTGATGATACCATGGGTAGTGTTATGTTTTACTCCAATTAAGTAATTGCTTTTATAGTTTCTTTTGCTGTCTTTATAATTGAGGCCTTCGTTCTTTATGCAATTTTTTTCCCTTTTCATTTGCACCTTTAGTAGATGTGGCATATTGTTGATCCACTTAAATCTTAGCTTGAATCTAATTTTGTTTAGTGAGAGTTGAGGAAACATTAAAATGCAATTATCTGAATATCTTCTTTAGTTGCTGTAACAGATTTCCTTGAATCAATTTGAGACCTACCGTTTCCGTTTCAAAATCCTTTAAGCCCCCCCCCCCTCTCATTTTCCCCCTTCTCTCAAAACCGAAAGAAATACATTTTTTCTGATTCACTAGATATGATATTGTGAACTGTGAATTGCGATGTGATGCTAGCTGGTTAATGGATGCTATATTTGCAGTTTTATGCATGTCAAACTGCTCTATATCATCTCATGATGATGGATGCGGATGTCATATTTGCATTATTCCGGCACTAGATAAATTCAATGTTTAGAAATATCCTTGATGCTTTCTCAGAATTAGCTGGCAGAACTGGCTTAAGCCCGAAAGCTCAGCTTGAGCCAATTCAAGTCGTAACCATTAGGGCCCATGAGAGCTCGAGCTTGCAACAAATCTCAGCTCAAAAAAATTTAAGGTCGTGAAAATCCGAGCTTGATAGAACTTGAGCATGAGAAAACTTAAGTCCGTAAGAATTCAAGTTCGAGCTTGAAATAAATTCGATGTAGAGCCCAAAAAATTTAGGTTCCGTTTGTTTGTCAGTAAAATATTTTCTAAAAATGATTTTGGGAAGATGATTTACTTTTCTGTTAATGATTTATTTTTCTGGTGTTTAGATGAATTTGTATAAAATATTTTCTGTTGTTTGGCAGATTTCTTGACAATATTTTTCGGAAAAGTTATTTTTACATATACTAATAAATTTATATATATTAATAAATTTATATTTTAAATTATTTTTACATATATTGCAATAAATAAATAAATCAAATTAAGTTATATTAGCCTATTCAAGAAATTGAAATCAAAGTCTTGTTCCTTTTAGCTTTTCAGTGTGAAGTGGACCCAAATGGTCAAAGTTGAATCCAAAACAATAACAAGATTAAACCATCTAATCTCTTATCCTTTGCTTTCAATGTTCACAAAATCCTTAAAAAAATGAAAAATCTTTACACCACAAAATGATGTATATCTAGATAAATCATTGATAGAAAAACAAAAAAAGGAGGAAAAATTTTCAATCTGAAACAAATGAAAACGCACTACTAGAGATGCTGCCATGGCTACCGTCACCAACATTGAATGCCCTTTCCAAATTAGAAACAATGTCACCAATTATTGGTCTTTCTTTACCTTCACAATTCACACAATGCATTGCAATATATGCCATCAGTTTCATTAAGCTCTGGTGGTCCAACCCTTTGGTCCAAAATAGGGGTGAGCAAAACTCGATTTGACTCGAAAAATTGAAAAAAAAATTCGAATTTCGAGTTAAACGAATCGAGTTATTCGAATCAACTTGAATTTTTTTTCAAATTTCGAGTTCAAATCGAGTTGAGTTATCGAATTCGAATAACTCGAATAATTCGAATATCAAACTATAATATTTTACATTTTTATCCCAAACTTTCAAACTTTTTTACTTTTCCCTCAAAACTTTTATTCCTTCCCACTTTCCCCCCAAAACTTTTACTCTCCTCCCTTACCCCTAATCTACCCAAAATCCATTTCCCATCAAAATTTTACTCTCCCATTTACTTTTTCTCAAAATTTTACTCCAAAAACCCTCAAAACTTTTTATTTTCCCCCAAAATTTTTACTCCCTCCCACTTTTCCCCTAAAACTTTTATTCTATTCCCATCCCACCTCTCATCTACCCCAAACCCTCCCCCCTCCAATTTTTTTTTAATATTTTCCTCTAAATTTTTACTCCCCCTATTTACTTTCCCTCAAACTTTTATTTTCCAAACCTTTTTATTCTCCCCCTAAACTTTTACATCTCACCCTTTACTCTCAAATAAAAAATCAAAATTATCCAAAAAAAATCACTAAACATAAATAGTAATAATTTTATTTATATCTACTATTTATATTATTAAATTAAATTTCACATTTTATATTATTTATATTATTGAATTGTTTAGTCATATTGAATATTTATATTAAAATTGAATTATTAATTATGCAATAAAATATTCGTGTTAAAATTTTATATTGGTATCAATTTCACATTTTATTTTTAAAATAACTTTTATTAAAAAAATTATATTTTTACATTTAATATATTTTTTTAATTCCAAAATACATAGTGACAAGAATCTGAAATAATTGAAACAACTAAGTAAGCAAAGAAGCTAACCGGTATATAAAAAATTAATAAATAAATTATGAGGTGATGAAAATTAATAAAAAATTGATTAAGGTGGACAATTTTTATTACGATGGGTGACAGTGGTTACAAGGACCCAAAATTATTTTTTAAAATTTAACTCGAACAAATATATTCGATTCGATTCGAATTCCACCTCACTCGACTTGATTCGAGAAAACTTCAAATAAAGTTAGGATGATAAAATGAGATTCGAAAACTCGATTAACTTGAAAATTTTCGATTCAATTCGATTCGATCGAATGCTCACCCCTAGTCCAAAACCTTAACCAATTCACCTGCCATAATTGCAGGCACTGCATAATCCACTAAGCTTATTGGGGTGCCACCATTGTCATCATTCTTGAATATAGCTCTCTTTCCTGTAAGTAGTTCTAGCATTACCACTCCAAGTCCATAAACATCACTCTTTGTTGTTAATACATTTAAGCCATAGTACTCGGGGTCTATGTAACCGACTGTTCCCACGGCCTTCATCGGCTTGTAATTTTGGTCGGATTCTGGATCCATGAGTGAATGTCTGAAATCTGAAACTCTTGCTGTCCAATTCATATCAAGTAAGATGTTGGATGACTTTATATCTCTATGGATTATAGGTGGAACTGCATAGTTGTGAAGATATTTGATCCCTCGAGCTGCATCCAAAGCGATTTTGATCCTCATTTTCCAAGAATTGATCAAACTACTAGTTTTCACAACATTGTTCTTATCATGTAAATGATCATGAACAGCACCATTCTTCGTGTATTCATAAACCAAAAGCCTTTGATCTTTTTCATCACAATACCCAACAAGCCTAACCAAATGTTTATGATGAAGCCTTGATAAAAATGCCAATTCTGATTCAAATGCAGTCTCTTTCTCTTGGAATTTCTTGATTTTTTGACCTGTTTCGCCTCGTTTAATGGCTACCTTGCGACCATCCCATAACTTACCTTTGTAAATGATACCGAAACTCCCGGCACTGATCTTGTTTTCGGGTGAGAAATCATTTGTGGCAGCAGCAAGTTCAGATAAGGTGAATTCTTCAGCTCTATTAGCATGTTTGATTGATGTTCCACTTCTTTGACGTTTCATTGCTCTTGAGCTATAGCGTCTAATAGTAAATGACCTTGATAAAGAACTGTTGTTTGATCCTGGACCACCATTAGAACCAACTCTTGTGATTCTTGGTTGAACTGAGTTATGTACTTTCTTTCTACCACAACAAACACCAAATATGACAAAAGCCAATAACCCTCTTCTCAACGGAGAGGACCGCGACGTAACCACTGGAAGTGGAGGGTAGCATAATCTTCACATCATTTAGAAAAATTTACACTATATTAAAAAAATTAGAAAAATTTACACTGTTTTTTATCTATATTAGAAAAAGTTTTGGCTGCTGATATAAGTCATCAGAAGCAAGAAATAACAGTGTCTCTACCATTAATCGGTAAATTGTTAAGGTTAGATTCAAACTCAAATCTTTCTCCATATCTCTCTCTCTTTTTCATATCAATTTTCTGGAATAAATCACAGGCCTTCCCTAATAAGTACAAAAATAAACAGCCCTTTCCCCATATCAATTTTTTTTCATTCTTATCTTCGAGAGAGGAAGATGAACGTTGTCGCTGACTGGTGGTGCAATGCAGATTTTGACAACGAAAGGCGAAGATGGGAAAAATCAAAGATGAACGCTGTCGTCTGGTGTTGAGAATCATTGTTGGCTGACGGCAAGCAGAAGATCAGGGTGTAAGGATGGGGGAAGGGGAAAAGAAAGGGAAAGGGATGATCGGGGTGTTGAGAATCGTTGTTGGCTTCTTTTCGTGAAAATGTAAAATAAAAAGGGTAAGACATTTTCCTAACAAACACTGGAAAAGGCCGAAAAGCTTTTCTGGAAAATATTTTACTGGCAAACAAATAGAGCCTTAAATTCGTATTTATAATTTTATGATATTACTTAAAATAAAAAAATATAAATAAATGATCATTATTTATTTTATGAAAATATATTGATAAGTATTACATTTATATTAATACTATTAATAGCAAAAGAGAATATATATAAAATTATGAAGTGAAATAAAAATTTTAGAAACATTAATATAGGATAAAATATTTTTAATGCTATAATTATACTTATACCTACAATAATATAAAAGTAGCAACTGAAATTTGTAAATTTTAATTAATAATAGGTTTGATTTGGTCGGTTAAGTCAATTTTAATATCTAATTAGAACGGATGAATAGATATATTATATATTATATTATATGATTAATATTATAGAATATAATAGAAGCAACTTTAAAAAGTACAAATTGTATAGTAATATGGAACATATTTCAACTAATATAATCATAAACAATAATGTATAATAACTAATATATTATGTATTGCTATTATAGTGTGTGATATACAATCACACAAGGCTATGATATATTTTAAAACTATTAATTCATATACTATTATTTGGTTCAAAATCGAAATTGAATTTACTAATTGATTTGTTGTCAAGTTGTTTATCATAGTTAACTATAATTAGATGAATACTATTACTGTAACATCTTAAATTTTTTTATACAATAAATGGCATTGCTCTAAAAACTGCTAAGTAAATTTTTGAAAAAATTTAATAAAGAGAATTTTTTCAAGAATTATAATGATTTATTATTGGAAATTAATGAAGTAAAATTTGGATATGGAAATGTGGATAAAGACTAAATTGTAAAGTTGGAAAAGTATTAGAAATAATAGCTTGATAATGATTTGTTGATATGAAGATGACATGGGGTATGTATTAGTATCAACAAAAATGAGCTTTGGATAAATTGAATAAAACAAAAAAATAGAGACTAAATTGAAAATATTTTGTTTTGGTCAAGAAAGAGTTATGCAATTTTTAACATGATTAAATATTATTATAGACATTTATAATGTTACGTGAGAAGTAGAGTAATAAGTGCCATGTTGGTAATAATTGAGTGAATCGATAGGAGAAAAGGGACTAAAAGTACAAATTCTCCATTAAAAAATATTATGGGACTCATGAATATTATAATGATAATTTTTTAATTTACTTTATATGGGTAGAGGTGAGATTTATTTATGGTCATAGATTTGAAAGTTTTAAGGCATGGAAAAATGTGAGCCTCTAAATTTTGTGTTCACTTTTTGGTAATAAAAGAACGAATAAAAGACAGAAAAGATGAAAAGCTTTCATATTTTCCCCTTGTTGTGCGTCCCCTCCATGGAAAGAAGAAAGAGTTTTTCTCTTCTCATTTTCTCATATTTTCTCACTTTTCATCAAGATTTCTCCATTATCCAAGTTGTTCTTTTGTTAAATTTTGTAGAAAATTCATTTCTATGCTTAGTTCTATCATCATCTTTATTAGTTCGATAAATCAAACTGAAATTGCTAATAGAGGGTGTGAATTAGCTTATAGATTTTTTTGAGAAAGCTAGAAAGAAAATTGGAAGATGAACATGAAAATTTAAAGTGGTTCGGCCCCAATTGCTTACTCCACTATCTTACCTTTCTACAACTAAAGATTTTCACAAATTCACTAATTTGATAACCTTTGAGGAAATGGTTTAACCTTACAACTCCCTTAAGATTTCTACCACA